>NC_043749.1:34468009-34650509 GCF_902148845.1 Salarias fasciatus
TGGTGGATCATGTCAAAAACCATGGTCTGACTGTGAGGGAAGCTGGGCAGAGGATCCACCCTAATCTGAGCCTTTAACAGTTTCATCCATAATCAGGACATTCCGACTGGACAACAGGTATGTCTTCAACTCTCTACTCTTCTCAGACTGTATCTAGAGTATTTACAGTACTGTACCGTATCACATGACCGTATCACATGTACTGTATTGCAGGGTGGCTAATGCTCTTTTTCAAACTAAAGTGGTTGCTTTGTGAAACATACGGTGATAACGTGTTGAGATGTTTCAGTACTGTGTATGGTAAATACAGTTAAGTACAGTATATACAGTACTGTAAAAAAAAGAAGCAAACAATAACTATTTGTGGTTGCATTTTTCTACAGAATTCCTAGAAGACCTCCTGGGGGGACGCCAGCGCCTGTTCACCCAACAGCAGGAACTGTCCATAGTGAACCTAGTCAGAGCAAACAATGCAATCCGTCTCCACCAGCTCCAGCAACTCATACCTGCAGATTGGCACGTATTCAACAACATAGATCGAGTAAGCGTGACCACTATCAGATGCATCTTGGTAAAGCACAACATGACCATGAACAGGGCCGACCCGGGCTTCCTAGGTGAGTCCGACACGAGCGGCCCGTGGGAGCGAGGGGGGTGGGGGGAGCCGAGAGTCGCCGAGAGTCATCGAGCAGGGGGTGTGGGCTGCTGCCGCCGCCGAGCAATGCTGAGCAATGCCGAGCCGTGCCGAGCCGTGCGCTGCTCACACGGGCCGTCAGAGCGGTGCTCAAACGGAGCGCTGGGGCGCCCCTTGCACGGCCATGGTGCACCCCCACCCCCACCCCCACCCCGTACGTGGCACCCTAGGTGGGCGCCTAGTTCACCTATGCCTAGAGCCGGCCCTGACCATGAAGCAGTTGTACAGGGTCCCATGTGAGAGGAACAGTGTCAGGGTTAAAGAACTTCAACATGAATATATACAGGTGAGTGTTACAGTCCTTTACATTTACAGTACAGAATGGGAGCAGTCCAGTAACAGCTGGACATGCACCACTGGATCAGTACCTCATAGATACATCCAGAAAGCTACACAGAAACCTGTGTGGTGGGGGTGGGCGGTTCCGTGTGTGCAGCATTGAGTTGAGGCCGATCCAGGGATGGATTCTCCACACAAGGGGATATTTTCCCCGATGCTTAGCAAGAGAAGACATAGCTTGTGATGTTGATGAGATCCTGTGGCCAGACCCCAACAGACGGCAGGATCCGTGAGCCCACTTTCACAATTGTGTTTTTCTGTGTTTACAGTATATTTTTTGTTTTATTTTTGTTTTATTTTTGCTTTAACTGAATTTACTGGGAAGGAGCCCGAGCTTGTGAGGGAGGTTGAGAGGTACCGGCTAGATATAGTCGGGCTCACCTCCACACATAGCCTGGGCTCTGGAACCCAACCTCTCGAGAAGGGCTGGACTCTCCACTTCTCTGGCGTTGCCCGCGGTGAGAGGCGGCGGGCTGGTGTGGGTTTGCTTATAGCCCCACAGCTCAGCCGCCATGTGCTGGAGTTCACCCCAGTGAACGAGAGGGTTGCATCCCTGCGCCTTTGGGTTGGGGATAGGTGCCTCACTGTTGTCTCGGCTTACGGGCCGAACAGCAGTGCAGAGTACCCGGCCTTCTTGGAGTCCCTGGGAGGGGTGCTGGACAGTGCTCCGACTGGGGACTCCATTGTTCTACTGGGGGACTTCAACGCTCACGTGGGCAGCGACAGTGAGACCTGGAAGGGGGTGATTGGATCGCACGGCCTCCCCGATCTGAACCCGAGTGGTGTTCTGTTATTGGACTTTTGTGCTAGTCACAGTTTGTCCATAACAGACACCGTGTTGGAGCACAGGGGGGTCCATAAGTGCACTTGGCACCAGGACACCCTAGGTCGGAGGTCGATGATCGACTTTGTTGTCGTGTCATCTGACCTCCGGCCGCGTGTCTTGGACACTCGGGTGAAGAGAGGAGCAGAGCTGTCAACCGATCACCACCTGGTGGTGAGTTGGATTCGCTGGCGGAGGAGGAAACCGGACAGACTTGGCACACCCAAACGTGTTGTGAGGGTCTGCTGGGAACGTCTGGTGGAACCCTCTGTCAGCATGGTTTTCAACTCCCACCTCCGGGAGAGCTTCTCTCATGTCCCGAGGGAGGCTGGGGACATTGAGTCCAAGTGGACCATGTTCTCCACCTCCATTGTCGAAGCAGCTGCCCGGAGCTGTGGTCGTAAGGTCTCCGGTGCCTGTCGTGGCGGCAACCCCCGAACCCGGTGGTGGACACCGGCGGTGAGGGCTGCTGTCAAGCTGAAGAAGGAATCCTATCGAGCCTTGCTGGCTCATGGGACTCCCGAAGCAGCTGACAGGTACTGGCAGGCCAAGCAAACTGCAGCCCGAGCGGTTGTGGAGGCAAAAACTCGGGTCTGGGAGGAGTTCAGGAGGCCATGGAGGAGGACTATCGGTCAGCCCCGAAGAAATTCTGGCAAACCGTCCGGCGCCTCAGGAGGGGAAAACAGGTCTCCGCCAACACTGTTTACAGTGGAGGAGGAGCTGCTGACCTCAGCTGGGGATATTGTTGGACGGTGGAAGGAATACTTTGAGGACCTTCTCAATCCCGTCGCCACGTCTTCCATAGAGGAAGCAGAGGCTGAGGTCCCAGAGGTGGACTCGTCCATCACCCAAGCTGAAGTCACTGAGGTGGTTGGCAAGCTCCTCAGTGGCAAGGCACCGGGGGTGGACGAGATTCGGCCTGAGTACCTTAAGTCTCTGGATGTGCAGGGACTGTCTTGGTTGACACGTCTCTGCAACATCGCGTGGCGGTCGGGGACGGTGCCTCTGGATTGGCAGACCGGGGTGGTGGTCCCCCTGTTTAAAAAGGGGGACCGGAGGGTGTGCTCCAACTATAGGGGGATCACACTCCTCAGCCTCCCCGGGAAAGTCTAATCCAGGGTACTGGAGAGGAGGATCCGACCGATAGTCGAACCTCGGATCCAGGAGGAACAATGCGGTTTTCGTCCTGGTCGTGGAACAGTGGACCAGCTCTATACCCTCCATAGGGTGCTTGAGGGTTCGTGGGAGTTTGCCCAACCAATCCACATGTGTTTTGTGGATTTGGAGAAGGCATTCGACCGCGTCCCTCGTGGTGTCTTGTGGGGGGTGGTCCGGGAATACGGAGTCCGGGGCCCCTTGTTAAGGGCCGTCCGGTCTCTGTATGACCGGAGTAGGAGTCTGGTCCGCATTGCCGGCAGTAAGTCGGACCTGTTCCTGGTGCATGTTGGACTCCGGCAGGGCTGCCCTTTGTCACCGGTTCTGTTTATAATCTTCATGGACAGAATTTCTTGGTGCAGCCAGGGGCCGGAGGGGGTCCGGTTCGGGAGCCACAGGATTTCATCTCTGCTTTTTGCAGATGATGTTGTCCTGTTGGCTCCATCGAACCCGGACCTGCAGCATGCACTGGGGCGGTTTGCAGCCGAGTGTGAAGCGGCAGGGATGAGGATCAGCACCTCCAAATCCGAGGCCATGGTCCTCGACCGGAGGAAGGTGGCTTGCCCCCTCCAGGTTGGTGGAGAGACCCTAGCCCAGGTGGAGGAGTTCAAGTATCTTGGGGTCTTGTTCACGAGTGGGGGACGGATGGAGCGTGAGATTGACAGGCGGATCGGTGCAGTGGTTGCTGTGATGCGGTCGTTGTATCGGCCCGTTGTGGTGAAGAGGGAGCTGAGCCGAAAGGCGAAGCTCTCGATTTACCGGTCAATCTACGTTCCCACCCTCACCTATGGTCATGAGCTTTGGGTCATGACCGAAAGGACAAGATCCCGGATACAAGCGGCCGAAATGAGTTTCCTTCGTAGGGTGGCTGGGCGCTCCCTTAGAGACAGGGTGAGGAGCTCAGTCACCAGGGAGGAGCTCAGAGTAGAGCCGCTACTCCTCCACATCGAGAGGAACCAGCTGAGGTGGCTCGGACATCTGTTTAGGATGCCTCCTGGACGCTTCCCTTGGGAGGTGTTCCGGGCATGTCCCACTGCGAGGAGACCCCGGGGAAGACCCAGGACATGCTGGAGAGACTAGTCTCTCGGCTGGCCTGGGAACGTCTTGGGATCCTCCCAGAGGAGCTGGAGGAAGTGTCGGGGGACAGGGAAGTCTGGGCATCCCTGCTGAGACTGCTGCCCCCTCGACCCGGCCCCGGATAAGCGGTAGAAAATGGATGGATGGATGGATGGATGAATTTACTGTACTGTAAGATAAACTACTGTAATGTAATGATTTTGGATTGAGTATTTCATTTTTTGGTTGCTGTAAAAACGTGCCTTCTGTGGAACTGAAAAAAAAGAGTGAAAACAAAAGACTGCAGTATTTTATGTAAAGTAGACTAGTGTGTTGCTACTGATCTGAGAGTGTATTCATATGATGCAAGTGGGTATCATTTTGTCATCAGAGTGGCATTTTGACAAAGGATTGTTAGGTTTTGATAGCAGAGTTTCAATTTGACATAGATGTGATTGGTTTATTTCCCAGTGTTGTGTCTTATTTGCTTGTGTGTAGAGTTTTGACACAATGAGCCAAGTTTTGCAAAACGTGTTCAAGCAACGGGCAAAAACTGTAAAAAAAAAAACAACCTCTCATTCTTTCAAAACTCCGGACACGAGCTTTAAAGGTTAAATGTGTTTTGTGGCTCCAGGTGAATCTGATTTAATAGGAAATGGAGAAAAAAGTCTCATTTGGTCATAAAGGTTGCAGATTTCTGCCACAGACACATAGAAACACAATCATAGATAAAAACAACCACGAACATGTTTGATCCCATATTAGCTTGGAGTCTCAAAACTTTTCAAACTTTGAAACAAACAGAGTGAAGCTCATAAACTCATAAAATACACAGTTCAGCTGTGATTTCTTATTTAAGGGTCATATTTGTCACCTCAAAGAGTTAAAAACTTTAGAAATGAGAGTAATGCAGAATAATCCCGTGAAGTCACGTCTTTCACCAATAAAATGAAGAACAACAGCAGTTATTCTTCCTAAATACAGACAGGGGGCAGCATTCTATCATCCCAGTCCTCCCAGCCCCTCTGACTCTCTTTGGTTGCTGTTGGCATCATAAATAAAGTTTATTCACAACAATTAGTCATCAGTGAAGTTCAGCTCCACCTGAGAGCTTTTCAGCTGCGCCTCTCAAACCAAACTCAATCTGGAGCTTTTATGCAGAACAGCAGATTTGTGTGCACACGGTGTACTCCTCTCCTAAACATGCTTACACGTGCATTTTCTTGCTATAGTGACAGCTGTACAGTGGAATATTGATGGTATTGAGACTAGTCATGTCTCCAGACTGGTGGCTGGAACAAGAAGAAGACCCAAAGCACAAACCCTGCTGTTTGACAAACTGGAAAAAGTCCCAATCTTGGTCTCATTTCCAGGAAAAATCCTGCAAATGATCAAGAGCTTGAACAGAGGAAGAGTAGAGATGGAGGAAAAATCAGCAGGGAAGAACATGGAGCTGAAACTAGACTTTTGTTGTTTCCCAAAATGCTGCCGTGAAAGACAATCAGGAGTCCGTTACTGCTGTCAGACTGCAGAAGAGTGAGTGAGAACGGTTAAACTGGAGCCGTGGAGCATTAAGAACTCTGTTCTGCAGTGATCATGACCTCTGACTGTTTCCACTGTGGTGAGCTATGCCCCCGGGAATCAGTCTGATAGAAGAACAAATGCAGAAAATCAGATGACGGTGAAGAAGTGAAGGTGAGTCAGGGTTTAAGAGCTAAAAACGCAGATGTATGGTTAAATATGGGAACTTGTCATGTCAGAATGTTGATGAAGCGTGGAAACTTCTCAGTGAGGAAGAAGTGGGTTCAAACCTCTAAGTTGATTTTTGAAGATTTTACAGGCCCAGTGCAGAATCTGTCAGTGGTTGACAGATTCTGACGTTTGCTGACGGATTCTGCAAAGTGAGCTCTAACTCTACATTGGAAAGATCACGGGTGATGTACTAAATGGACTTCTCTGGCTGTTTCTGACAGTGCAAGGGTAGTATGACCCTTTGGAGACATTTTAACCTCATGTTACAGGCTGCAAGCACTTGAAAGCCCACCACTGTCATGAGAGCCCAGAGACAAGCCCCTAGGCCAAATGTCAACACTCCAGCACAGATGAATACTTTTTACACTTAGCTCGAGAGCTGAGAGTGCCCTCAAAAGAAAGCTTGGGACGCACTGAACAATATGATACTCTTCCCAAGTCAGTGTGACCTTGGGTCTGGAAGTTATAGGGCGTAGACAGTCAAATCACAGGATTAGCTATAACTTTTTATGAAAATGAGGTAGAGGGCTTGGGATGGGCTCAAATTAAAGCTTGGGGACTTCTAAGTGTTGTAGAAGTGGGTTCAAGCCTCTAACATTTTTTTTGAAGATGGAAGATTTTACAGGCCCAGTGCAGAATCTGTCAGTGGCTGACAGATTTCGACATTCGCTGACAGATTCTGCAAACTGGGCTCTAACTCTGCATTGTAAAGATCTAAAAGGTTGGAGATGGTCTCAAATGAAAGCTGTGTAACTTCTAAGTATTCTAGAAGTGGTGTCAAGTTTCTAAGTAGATTTTTGAATATTTTACAGGCCCAATACAGAATCTGTCAGTGGCTGACAGATTGCAACATTCACTGACGGACTCTGCAAAGTGAGCTATAACTCTGCATAGGAAAGATCTAAAAGGTTGCGGATGATCTCAAATGAAATTGGGGGACTTCTAAGTGGTGTAGAAGTGGTTTCAAGTCCCTAAGTTGTTTATTGAAGATTGTACAGGCCAAATGCAGAATCTGTCAGTAGCTGACAGATTCGTACATTAGCTGACAGATTCTGCAAAGTGACCTCTAAGTCTGTGTAGGAAAGATCTAGATGGTTAGGGATAGGCTCAGGGCCGGCCCGGGCTTCAGAGGCGCCCTAGGCGAGCCCGAGACGAGCGCCCCTTGGGAGCGTGTTTTTCGAGCGGTCCCGACATTTGTTGAGCGGGGGTGGGGGGGGGGGGGGGGGGGGGGGGGGTGCGCGCTGAGGAGCGATGCCGAACAATACCGATCAGTGCCGGGCAGGGCCGAGGACGGGGAGCGCACTGCGTCGGACCGCTGCACAGCGGTGCACACGGAACACAGAGCGTCGTGGCACTCCTTGTACGACCGCGGCGCCCCCCTCGGGACGTGGCGCCCTAGGCGGCCGCCTAGTTCGCCTATGCCTAGAGCCGGCCCTGGATAGGCTGACATGAAAACTGTGGGACTTCCAAGTGGTGTAGAAGTTGTTTCAAGGGTCTAAGTTTTTTTTTTTGTTTGTTTTGAAGATTTTAAAGTCCTAATTTGTCAGTGGCTGACAGATTGCAACATTAGCTGACAGATTCTGCGAAGTGAGCTGTAACTCTGCACAGGAAAGATCTAAAATGTTGGAGATGATCTCAAATGAAAGCTGGGAGACTTCTAAGTGGTGTAGAAGTGGTTTCAAGTCTCCAAGCTGTTTTTTTGAAGATTTTACAGTTCTAATGAATAATCTGTCAGTGGCTGACAGATTGCGACATTAGCTGACGGACTCTGCAAAGTGACCTCTAACTCTGTGTAGGAAAGATCTAGATGGTTGGGGATAGGCTGAAATGAAAGCTAGGGGACTTCCAAGCGGTGTAGAGGTGGTTTCAAGTTTGTAAGTTGTTTATTGAAGATTTTACAGTCCTAATGAATAATTTGTCAGCGGCTGAGAGATTGCAACATTAGCTGACGGATTCTGCCAAGTGAGTTGTAACTCTGCATCGGAAAGATCTAAAAGGTTGGGGATGATCTCAAATGAAAGTTGGGGGACCTTTAAGTGGTGTAGAAGTGATTTCAAGTCTTTGAGTGGTTTATTGAAGATTTTACAGGCCCACTGCAGAATCTGTCAGTAGCTGACAGATTCCTATATTAGCTGACGGATTCTGCAAAGTGAGCTCCAACTCAGCATAGGAAAGATCTAAAAGGTTGGGGATGACCTCAAATGAAATCTGGGGGACTTCTAAGTGGTGTAGAAGTAGTTTAAAGTCTCTAAGTGTTTTATTGAAGATTTTACAGGCCCAATGCAGAATCTGTCAGTAGCTGAAAGATTGCAACATTCACTGACGAATTCTGCAAAGTGAGCTGTAACTCTGCATAGGAAAGATCTAGATGGTTAGAGATAGGCTGAAATGAAAGCTGCGGGACTTCCAAGTGGTGTAGAAGTCGTTTCAAGCCTCTCATTTTTTTTTGAAGAATTTACAGTCCTAATGAATAATCTGTCAGTGGCTGACAGATGGCGACATTAGCTGACGGACTCTGCAATGTGAGCTCTAACTCTGCATAGGAAAGATCTAAAAGGTTGGGGATAGGCTCAAATGAAAGCTGCTTGCATTCAAAGTGGTGTAGAAGTGGTTTCAAACCTCGAAGTTGTTTTTTTTTTTGAAGAAGGTCTAATGCAGAATCCGTCAGTGGCTGACAGATTGCGACATTCACTGACGGACTCTGCAAAGTGAGCTGTAACTCTGCATAGGAAAGACCTAAAAGGTTGGGGATGATCTTAAATGAAAGCTGGGGGACTTTTAATTGGTGTAGAAGTGGTTTCAAGTCTCTGAGTGGTTTATTGAAGATTTTGCAGGCCCAACGCAGAATCTGTCAGTAGCTGACAGATTCCTACATTAGCTGACAGATTCTGCAAAGTGAGCTCCAACTCTGCATATGAAAGATCTAAAAGATTGGGGATGATCTCAAACGAAAGCTGTGGGACTTCTAAGTGGTGTAGAAGTGGTTTCAGGTCTCTAATTTGTTTTTCGAAGAATTTACAGGTACAATGCAGAATCTGTCAGTAGCTGACAGTTTCCGACATTAGCTGATGGATTCTGCAAAGTCAGCTCCAACTCTGCATAGGAAAGAGCTGGGGTGCTGGGGATGGGCTCAAACTAAAGCTTGGGATGGGTTGAACAATACGAAATCCTGGTTGAGTCAGTGTGACCTTGGGTTGCCAAGTTATAGGTCTTTGAAGGTCGACATATAGGGTTGCAATAACTGGTTATGTCAATGAGCTAGAGAGGCGGGATTTTGACTAAACGGACTTCTCTGGCTATTTCTAGACAGTGCAAGGGTAGTATGACCCTTTGGACACATTTTAACCTCATGTTACAGGCTGGGAGCACTTGAAAGCCCACCACTGTCATGTGAGCCCAGAGACAAGCCACCATGCCAAATTTCAACACTCTAGCACAGATGAATACTTTTCACACTTAGCTGGAGAGCTGAGAGTGTCCTCAAAAGAAAGCTTGGGATGTACTGGACAATATGATACTCTTCCCAAGTCAGTGTGACCTTAGGTCTGGAAGTTATAGGGCGTCGACAGTCAAATCACAGGATTGGCTTTAACTTTTTATGAAAATGAGGTAGAGGGCTTGGGATGGATGGGCTCAAATTAGAGTTTGGGGATGTCTACGTGGTGTAGAAGTCGGTTCAAGCCTCGAAGTTGATTTTTGAAGATTTTTTTCCAAGTGCAGAATCTGTCAGTGGCTGACAAATTTCGACATTCGCTGACAGATTCTGCAAACTGAGCTTGAACTCTGCATTGGAAAGGTCTAAAAGTTTGGGGATGATCTCAAATGAAAACTGACGGACATCTAAGTATTCTAGATGTAGTTTCAAGTCTCGAAGTTGATTTGTGAAGATTTGACAAGCCCAATATAGAATCTGTCAGGAGCTGACAGATTGCAACATTCACTGACGGATCCTGCAAAGTGAGCTCCAACTCTGCATAGGAAAGACCTAAATGGTTGGGGATGATCTTAAATGAAAGCTGGGGGACTTTTAATTGGTGTAGAAGTGGTTTCAAGTCTCTGAGTGGTTTATTGAAGATTTTACAGGCCCAATGCAGAATCTGTCAGTAGCTGACAGATTGCAACATTCACTGACGGATTCTGCAAAGTGAGGTGTAACTCTGCATAGGAAAGACCTGGGGTGCTGGGGATGGGCTCAAATTAAAGCTTGGGACGGACTGAACAATACGAAATCCTGGTTGAGTCAGTGTGACCTTGGGTTGCCAAGTTATAGGTCTTTGAAGGTTGACATATAGGTTTGCAATACCTGGTTATGTCAATGAGCTAGAGAGGCGGGATTTGGACTAAATGGACTTCTCTGGCTATTTCTAGACAGTGCAAGGGTAGTATGACACTTTGGAGACATTTTAACCTCATGTTCCAGGCTGGGAGCACTTGAAAGCCCACCACTGTCATGAGAGCCCAGAGACCAGCCACCAGGCCAAATTTCAACACTCTAGCACAGATGAATACTTTTCACACTTAGCTAGAGAGCTGAGGGTGTTCTCAAAAGAATGCTTAGTATGGACTCAACAATATGATACTCTTCTCAAGTCAGTGTGACATTGGGTAGGGAAGTTATGGGACGTTGAAAGTCAAATCACATGATTGGCTATAACTTTTCATGCAAATAAGGTAGAAGGCTAGGGATGGGATGGGAGTTTCTTATGTGTTTATACAACAGAAACACATTAGAATAGGATAATCAGCAGGTTACCTGTCCAGCAGAAACTTCCCCACGTCGTGATCAGTCCTAAATCCCTTTTGTGCTTTGAATGTCCGCCACCTCGTAAAGGAATCTCCGAGTAAAACACGGGTTCTTCCTTCTTTTCTATGGCCTTTCTTCTATCCTCCGGGAGCTTTGTTTGGAGACCCGTTTTATCCAATAATAACCCGAGAGCGGACGCGCACACGTGCGGTGGGGGGCAGGGGGGGGGGGGGGGGGGGGGGGGGGGGGGGGGCTTGTGGCCGCCGGCCCGGAATAGACCCAACCGGCCCGGAACACACCAGCCGTTCGGGAAACCTCCCGAACCTCCCGATGGCCACCCCAACCCCTGTTCGGAGGTGTTCGCGAGGGGAACAAGCCGCTTCTGCGGCTTCTGCGATGGTCGCTCCCGCCTCATGTCACTTCCTAAACAATGTTCTGCGTATGCGCGGCTCGAGACAAGCGCGCGCACAGAGGCGGCGACTCCACATGACACGTCATCACGCAAACGCATTCCCACATTGATTGGCATTACGACTGCCCAATCATAAGTTGGAACCATTCAATTCTGATTGGTTCTAAGGATCCTCCAGCATACCTTTAAAAGCCAGTGAATAAAAATGTGTTTTAAGATCTTTCTTAAAAATGGACAGTGAGGGGACCTGCCTGATGTGCAGCTCATTCCACAGCTTGGGGGCCACAACAGAAAAAGCTTCGTCCCCTCTGAGCTTACGTTTGGACCTCGGCACCTCCAGGAGTAGCTGATCAGCTGATCAGGCGGGGCGAGACCATTCAGGGATTTACAAACAAATAAAAGAACCTTAAAATGGGCTCTAAAATGCAGGCCCGGCCTTAACCAATCCGGCGCCCTAGGCAAGATTTTAGGTGGCGCCCCCTTTGCATTACCAGCATAACAAGACACTTGATTAGCTTTGTCTTTGACAATTTTTTTTTTTTATTTAAAGACAGAAAATTCCCAATCAGCATAGTCAACGAGATGATAAGTCATAAATAAATGTAAAATTAAATAATATATGAAATACAATATGAGTGCCTAACATGAATAGTACAGAAAATCAAACATCAAGCTTCTTTCAGCAGAAGCCGCTGTAACAGGAAAAGTGGTAGAGATTCTCAGTGCAGCCCACATGTTGGGGTAAAGTTCTGCCAGCTTCTTCTCATGAAGGTGTAGCTGAGGTGGAGGCACCAGGAGGAGTGCTTGATTCTGCTGCATTCCAGGTGGATTGTGTTGCTGAGGTGGAGGCAGCAGCAGCAGATGTGGTAGATCAGGGGTGTCAAACATACGGCCCGCGGGCCGGAACCGGCCCCCAAGAAGGTTTGATCAGGCCCGCAGGATAATTTGAAAGAGAAAAAAATGCATAAAAGACATGGATTTATTTTTTTTATTTAGCTGCAATTCATGGACTATCTGCTAGGGGGCGCACTGTTTTGATCAGACCGAACACAGCATTGAAGTGGGGAAGAGATGGAGGATATTTGAGTACATTCCTAAGGGAGGTAACGATCAGCAGATGGCAGTAGTGCAACTGCAGGGGATGCAAGCTGCCATAAAACAGCAAAGAAGAAGAAGACCGAACACAGCAGGCGGTCCCTGCTCATTTCCCCTGACTGAGAGATGTGTGTGTGACCAGACCTGATGCGGACGTGAAACGGTGCAGAGACAAGATTGCAGGACTGTGGGAGTTTAAGAAACGTTTTCAGGTATTTGGTGAACTTGAGGCAGAATTTTCAGTTTTTCGCTCACCTTTCACAGTTAAAGCTTCTGACCTGCCGGTTGACATCCAGCTAGAAACAATTGATTTGCAATGTGATGCTGATTTGAAAGACAAATTTGGCTCTGTAGGTCTGGACAAATTCTATCATTATCTACTACCAGGGTACCCCAGATTAACAGCCCTGGCTGCTAAAATTTAGTGCATGTTTGGGACAACCAACCTTTGTGAACAAATTTTCTCAGTAATGAATATCAATTAAACAAAAATGTGTTCAAGGCTCACAAACAAGCACTTGAATGACATTCTGAAAGTGACAGCTAGAAAGTGACACCTGGTGTTGATGCACTTGTACAGGCCAAAAGATGCCAAGTTTCAGGAACAAAAACCAGTCCAGACTAGAATAACTCCTTTAAAATGCTGCCTTAAATACTGTTTGCAGTGAAAGAATACAGCTCTGTGAAGATGAAACCTTCCTGTGGTGATTAAAAGATGTGCAATTTAATGTTAGTCAGCAGCTTCACTACAAAAGAGTTTGGTGGAATTCTAAGTGTTCATGCAACTCCATCAATTTTCAGTATGTATTGTATGTGTATGTTTCATGTATGAAGTTCACACATTTACAGAACAGGTGAATACTTTCTTCTTTACACATTTAATAGCACTCTCCTTAGTTTTTTAAGGTGTAGGCAGGGATTCAATTTTATATGTTTAAATTGGTTTAAATATTCCTTTCTTTATAAGTGTCATTTAATCTTAAAGTGCGTTACTATATTTTTCAAGACCAATTACTTCTTAAAGTTTTGTGCCCTTGTACAATCAGTGGGATCAGTTGCAATGCAGATATGTGAATGATAAAAGTAAATTGCACATTTGTCTGAGGAAATATGAGGTGTTTCGTGAAATGTTTTGTAAAAGGATTGTTCATTAATTTTCAAGATTTTCCAAATGTTCTTGTCCTTCTTTACACCAAAACAAAGGAAAGACATGATATTTTGGTTATTTATAGCAGAGTATGGTATAATTTTAATGGTCCGGCCCACTTGACATCTACCTAGGCCATATGTGGCCCACGATGTGAAATGAGTTTGACACCCCTATGGTAGATGGTCCAGGGGGGGATTTAGAAACTTCAACAGCACATCTGAAGAGTATGTGACTCCACTGAGTATCTAATAATAAAAACATATGATTCCAAGAATAAAATGAAATTAAATCATTAAAAAACTTGAAAGAGAAACATGGATGACGTTCACTATGGAGTGCATGTATAATATACAATGCAACTGATTCTGCTTTGCAAATTAGATGTTCAGCTTATTGTCAATACAGTGGAAAGCTGAACAGCACAGTGTAAAGCAGCAGTAAACTGCAGGAGGCTACTGATGTTTATCAAACTGAATCACAGTGCTGATATTCACAGCAGCATTCCCTCTCGTGTGATGCTGCTTAATAAACATTAATGATGAGCCTTAACAACTCGGCTCACATCTATAAGATCTGGGTGGAAAAGTGACTATTAGCAGCAGGGCCGTCAGCCAACCAGAAGGCAGTAACAACGTTAAAAAAAAAAAGACGAGAGAAAATGTAAACACCTGCTGAAACGATCTAATCTAAATTTCCTAGAGTAATGTAAGGTGGGAGAACCAGTAGTTATCTACATGATATACATTATTTTCCATAACAAGTCCCTCCACATTATTGACTGGTATCAAAACAGTTAGCTAGCGCTATTTGTGATTAGCAGCCGTGTAGCTTCATCCAGGTTACTGTAACGTTCTGCAACAGAGAATTAATTCCATGTAACATTACCTCTGTCCTTTTATCGTTTCTCCTCCTCTTGTGTTTCTTCCCGGGACACCAGAAAGTTCTGGTCGCCTTGACATCTGTCGATAATCTGATGGGGGACGTCCAGGAAGGAGAGGGGGAGGAGGGGGGCGTGGGGCGGGCAGCTGGGGGGCGTGGATAGCTCGGTAAATAAGTTACCGAGTTACGATTAAACAATTACAGCTGTAATTGTTTAATCGTCTTTGCAAAGACTACAACTGTACAACTACTACTAACTAATAAATACTACTAACAAGTAAAACTAATTAGAAAGTTGCACCTCTTCTTCTTTCCCATTTGCGCTGCAAGCGCGCCGACGCTGGCGCCCCCTGATGGACGGCGCCCTTAGCATCTGCCTATACTGCCTATGCCACGGGCCGGCTCTGCTGAAATGCACAGGTAGCCAGTGGAGGGAGGCCAGGATGTGACTGATGTGGTCCCTCTTACGTACTCCAGTTAGTAGCCGCACTGCAGCATTTTGGACCAACTGGAGACGTGCGAGGGACAACTGGCTGACTCTAACATAAAGTGCATTACAGTAATCCAGCCCAGATGTAATAAAGGCATGGATTACTGTCTCAAAGTGCTCACGTGCAAGAATACTTTTCACTCTGGCCAACTTCCTGAGGTGGAAGAAGCTGGACTGAACCACTGCGCTGATCTGTGAATCTAGTTTAAAACCACTGCCCATTTTAAAACCCAGATTTAAAACAGTCGCCTTCACATGTGGAGTCAAGAGGCCCAGATCAGCAGGTGGAGGTTCACAGGAGTCACTGGGACCAAACACAATCGCCTCTGTCTTTTTCTCATTAAACTTCAGAAAGTTTAGGGCCATCCAGGCTTTAATGTCCTCCAGGCACCGTAGTAGAGGTGTTAGTGAGAAAGCTTCTTTCTTTTTTAATGGGACATAGATCTGGCTGTTGTCCGCATAGCAATGAAAGGAGATGCCGTGCCTTCTCAGGATGGACCCTATTGGCAATAAATAGAGAGAGAAAAGCAGTGGACCCAGGATTGAGCCTTGTGGAACCCCATAAGACAGAGGAGTGGAAGAGGATTCAGAGCTGGCCAGACAGACACACATAGCTCTGTCTGTCAGGCAGGACCTGAACCACTGCAGTACAGGACCACTGAGGCCGACCAGGTGCTGCAGTCGGAATATCAAGATATTGTGGTCCACAGTATCAAATGCAGCAGTCAGGTCCAGCAGAACCAGAATCGCATAGTCACCAGAGTCATTTACAAGGAGGATGTCATTAAAAACCCTGAGTAGAGCTGACTCGGTGCTGTGCAGGGGTTTAAAGGGGAACGGTCGTTTTTACAATCTGGACCTTATTTCACATTCGTCAAAACAACATTTACTCACCCGTTTGACTTTCGTGTGATTTGCAGTTGGTTCGGAGATAATTAGATACTCCCATATCCATATAACGGCAGCGGGCGGGGCACCGACATGCAGCCATTACAGACGCTCTTTTCTCTTATGTTTGTTGTGGGGTGGTAGATACATGTAAATTTAGTAAGTCAGCATCACTTAGCGCTATTGGGAAGTCTGTAAACCGGCTAGATTGAGCAACTCTCCGGGAACTCTGAAGCGATGATGTCATCACACTGCGCCGTGGCACACATTCATTATTTGTTTACATGGAAGTAGCGTCTCTGCTCTGCAGTCAGACCACGGCATCTCGATTGGCTTATTTAGTCAGTCAGAGTTTATTTTCAGCTGGTTGTAACTTTGGTACAATGGTTCCAGTGTGCATATATCCTGGCTGTGAAAGTGAAATGACCAGCTGGACGTCACTGAGCTCACAGGCTCCCACTTCGTGACGGGATTTATTGAAGCTATGGCTAATAGCGCTCAACACGGACCCCAGCATCAAAGTTCCAACTTTACCACATTTGGATTATCGGGTGTGGAGTGCCCACTTCACATCGGAGGACTTCTTCCCAGTTCAGGAATGAAATGAAGGCCAGAAGATCCAGAGAATGAACCTCAAAAAGAATGCCATTCCAGCGGCTGCAGGAGGAGAACAGGTCGAGGTAACAAGACGCTAACGCTATTCATTTTTTTCAGAGTCAGAGGGATCATGGTCAGGGGTCAAAATCAGGGCCCTGGTGGAAACAACCTTATCAATGAAAAACTGAAGGAAGTTCTCACAGGTTTCAGAGGATGGTTCTATAGAGACAGGCTGTGGGGCATTGAGAACAGAGTCTATGGTTCTGTACAGCACATGTGGGTCATGGTGGTTCTCCAGAATAATGTTTGACAAATACTCTGTCTTAGCACCTTTAACAGTGTTCTGATATCTGTGCCAGCACTCTTCTAAAATTTGGAAAGAAATGTGCAGCTTGTCCTTCTTCCACCTGGGCTCAGCTCTGCGACACTCCCTCCGAGCTGTCCGAGTTGTCTCATTGAACCAGGGCTCAGGTTTAGCTTTGCGCTGCCTGGTTTTTAATGGAGCCACTGAGTCCAGAATTGTTTGGGAGGAGGAGTGGAACCATGAGCTGAGCTCCTCTGAACCCGTTAGTTCAGGGGGAACACTGAGCTGGTTGAATACAGCAGAGAAGAGAACAGCGGTGGAAGAGTTAAAGGTCCGACAGCTCCGAGCAGGAACGCAGCTTTTAACTGGTGCACAGAACAACCCGACTTCAAATACCACAGGCAGATGGTCAGAGAACACATTGTCGCATATCTCCAGATTTGTAGCAGAAAAACCATGGCAGAGAACAAGATCTAGTGTGTGTCCCCGTTCGTGTGTAGGACCAGACACACACTGAACCAGACTGAGAGTCAGTGAGTGTTAAAAAGTCCTTAACTAGAGGTTTATCAGGGCAGCAGACATGGATGTTGAAGTCCCCAAGAATAAGGACGCGATCATATCTGGGCATGATCCCCGCCAGGAAGTCAGTGAATTCACTGATGAAGTCCTTGTTGTATTTGGGCCGTCTGTATATGACAGCGACCGGCACCGGGTCGGAGCACCGGGTCGGCGCGACCCACCTCAAATGAAGTTAGTTCGAAGGTGGAGAAGGAGGACGAAGGAGCGCACTGTTTACAGTGAAAGTCATTCTTAAAACAGTCGCCATCCCACCTCCACGGCCCGATGTCCTGGGGGAGCTGAAGAAGGCGCAGCCGGCTGGTACAAGTTCGTTAAACGCACCGCGCTCACCCGCGCCGATCCAGATCTCCGTCAGGCCGAGGAAATCCAGAGCATGGGCGCTGAAGAAATCCCTCAGGATGAAGGTTTTGTTGTTCAGGGACCTGGCGTTCACCAGGCCGATCCTGACAGGATACAGTGCCTGTGGTCCGGTTGGAGCCCGGTGCAGCGTCCTCAGGTGCCGGAGATTCACTCCGCGCCGGCGGAGCCGGGGAGAGGAGGGGCGGCGGGGCCGGAGTCCGTCATCCAGACCGGCAACAGGGACCAAGCAGGCATCGATGGGGTCCAGGAAGTGCTGCGGCATGACAAAGGAGCGGGGTAATCTATGTCCTGTCCGGGAGATGGACAAATGCCGTGCCAGGCAGACCTTTAGCTTCACCAGCCGACCGCCACGGTAAACGCTTTCACCGAGGAGGAAGAGTCAAGACCGGGAACAGGTGAGCCGGGATGCCCGAGAGGTCTGGAGGTAAGGTTTAATGTCCACCGTAGTCGCATGCAGCGAGATCTCTCACTTTATACCGGAGATCTAGGAGAAACTGGCGATCATACACCAGCAGAGACTCGCTGTGTAAATACCCAAGCAATAAAAACACTAAAAACAAAAACAACACTGAGAGCGGCAGACGGCAAGCCACAAACACCGAAGCCATCTTGGTTGCCAGACAATCATCGCTTCTCCAACACACAACACATCCGCAGGATTATTATTGCAGCAACACATCATCAGTAGAGTAAAACTAACCTGTCTCACGACTTTCTAAACCCAGCTCACGTTCCCTATTAGTGGGTGAACAATCCAATGCTCGGTGAATTCTGCTTCACAATGGTTGGAAGAGCCGACATCGAAGCCAACATATTCCATTCAGTCCAAATGATGAACAAGCAAAAACATTTCATTGCGTGAAGTTTTAGCTAAATCCACAGGACTCATTTCTACCACAAAGTTTGTTTGTTTGTTTGTTTTGTGTCGAGCTGAATTTCATTCTCAGTGCTCAGCAGTAAACAAAAACTGCATTACAGTAAACAAAAATCATTACAATCAACACAACACAATACAATAACAAAACACATTTATATTAGCTCGAAAAGGAGTGGGATGAAGTAACACTTATGATCTCCCACCCCTCTTAAAGTCTTTAACTAAAGATATTACAACCTTCATTATCACACAGGTATGTTCACAGTACAGTTAATAACACTTCCTTTTTTATAAACAAAAATCATTCTCCTTAATGTATTTTTCAAAAGTCATTTCTTTAAGTTGCTTTTTAAATAATTTCCTATTTGGACATTCCTTGAACTGTCTTCCCAATTTGTTCCACAGTTTTACCCCTTGAACTGAAGGACAAAGTCTTTTCAGTTTATTATTCGCCCATCTAGCTTTAAAGTTATGTGTATGTCGTAAATTATGCTGTACGCCTACTGTTTTAGAAAATAAAAGTTGGATTTTTTTTGGAAGATTGTCCTTACTTGCCCTAAATACAATTTGTACAGTCAATAAATCAACAATATCTTGAAATTTTGATAATTTAGAATTTGCAAAAAGTATGTTTGTGTGTTCCCTGTAACCGACACCATGTATTATTCTTTTTGCTTTCTTCTGAACAATGACAAGAGGGTGTAATGCTATTTTATAGTTATTTCCCCACACTTCTGCACAGTAAGTAAAATATGGCAAAACTAATGAACAATAAAGTATACGCAATTAATTTTTTATTAGATCATGTTTTGCCTTATTTATTACTGAAAAACTTCTTGAAACTTTTCTTTGAACATGGCTTATATGTGATTTCCAATTAATTTTATCATCTATTAATACTCCTAAGAATTTTATTTCATTTACTTTTTCAATAATTTTATCATCCAACTTGATTTCAACATCATTTGTTCCCATGTTTCCAAACACCATTAACTTGGTTTTCCCCAAGTTTAATGACAATTTGTTTCTGTCTAACCACAATTTAATTTTATTCAACTCTGTATTCATTTCCTGCTCTAATGCCTGGAGGTCATCCCCAGTACAGAGAATAGTTGTGTCATCAGCAAACAAAACTAACTTAAGAACATCTGAAACTTTACATATATCATTTATATAAAGAATAAATAAAATGGGGCCCAATACTGCCCCCTGTGGGACACCACAAGAAACATCCAACAGAACAGAACAAAAATCTCCAAGTTGTACAAATTGTTGACGGGCAGTCAGATAGCTCTTTACCCAGTCCAACACTCTCCCTCGGATCCCATATCTCTCTAACTTATCTATTAAAATGTCATGGTTAATAGTGTCGAAAGCCTCCTGGAGGTCAAGGAATATTCCGATTGTATACATTTTTTTCTCCAACGAATTTGCTATTTTCTCAACAGAATCTAAAAGTGCTAATGCAGTTGACCTATTTGACCTGAATCCGTACTGACTTTCACTAAGTATTTTATTTTTTTCCAGAAATGTATTCAAACGAGCAACAAAAAGCTTTTCTAATATTTTGGAGAATTGAGAAAGTACTGAGACTGGTCTATAATTTGTAAAATAATGTTTGTCCCCAGCTTTATACAGTGGAATGACTTTGGCTACTTTCATTTGATTTGGAAATATACCTGTTTGAAAAGATAAATTACAGATGTAGGTAAGTGGCTTTGAAATACATTCAATAACATTTTTGACAAGAGTCAATATCATTGCAATCACGTGATGTTTTGTTTTTGCATGCAGAAACTACCTGAATTACTTCTTTTTCTTCAACACTGCTCAGGAACATTGAACTTAGATTTCGATTAATAAATTTATGATTGCCTGTGTGTCTCCCCACATCTGGAATCTTTTCAGCTCGGTCACTTCCAATATTAACCAAAAAACTTATTAAAACAATTGGCCACATCCATCATATTATCATTTTCTTTTCCTTCCACAGTGAAATGCTTGGGGTAACATACCTTTGCTTTGGATTTATGTGTTACATTGTTCAGTATTTTCCATATTTCTCTTATATTATCTTTATTGTTATCCAATAATTTACATAAATAATCTTTCTTTGCAGTTCTGATAATATTTGTTAGTTTATTTTTATATGTTTTGTATTTATTTTCAGTTGCCTTAGTTCTTGATTTGATTAATTTTTTATATAGCAAATTCTTCTTCCTACAGGCATTCTGCAGTCCCTTAGTCATCCAGGGATTACCTTTTCGTTGAAAAACTTTGTTTCTTTTCTTTAAGGGACAATTTTTATCATACAACATTTGAAATATTTTAATAAACACATCATATGCATCATGCACAATTCTTTTACAGTTTTTCACAATTGCTAGAACACTTTTCTTGAAACCTCCATCCATTTTCTCAAAACCTTAAAAAACAAATCCAAAAATCCACACTACATTCACACAACCTCAGACTTTTCTGTCAAAATCAAACTATCACCTCAAAACCAGTTCTCCTGTGTTCAAAACCACACTCTGCGTTCAGATCTCACACACAGCAAGTAATAACATGTTCACCTCAGATCATTCATTAGACTCTACATGAAATCACTGAGGACACAGCAGCAGTCCACACTCTGAAACCTGCTGGGTTATTTTCCCAACACATTTCCTGGGTAGCCCTGGATTTGGTGCAGATTGGGTCAATTCTATCCAAAATGAGGTGAATTGTGTCGACCCAGCAGAGTGAGTTGATGATTTTGTGGCTGAAGGGAAGAGAAGAATCACCATTTTGAACTCCTTGTCTTTCTTGCATCTTGAGACTTCTAACAACAAAAGCAACAGAAAACTGGAGTCCTGTGTTCTCACAGAGGATTACTGAAATGGCTCAGAAGGAAAACACATATGAGACATCCCTCTCCCTATGGATGTGTGGCTGTGGCTGAGTATTTAGTGTGGCTGTCCAGCAGCTGTGAGGTTGCTAGTTCAAATCTTTTCCTCTCCCTGTCAATGAACTGCCCTGAGCCCCAGCTGGCTTCCAGTGGAGGGTTTGACAGCCTTGCATGGCAGAGGGCACTTGTGTCTGAATTCTAAGGGATTACATTTTTACTATAAAGTAACCTTCCCAGACCCGCTGATAAATCTTGACCCAGCATCAGGGTCGACTCTTCAACCAAAACGGCTGCTGGGTAGAAATAACCCAGCTTTGGCTCGGTCCCTTTTGGACCCAGCGCTGGGTCAGCAATTCCACCCAATGTGGGTTATTTTTACAGTAACCCAGCAGTTTTAAGAGTGTGTAGTGCACAGAAAATGTTTATTTTACGTACTGTAAAATGCCTTTAGCAAAAAAAAAAAAAAAAAAAAAGCATCGAAGTCAAAGTGATATCCAAATTCACTGTCATAACAAAAAATAAATACAAAACAAACAAAACCAAAGCAGACTACTGCATGGTCACGGTCAGGGAGATTCAGTCTCCAGCATCTTGTCTCTGTGCACACTTGGTCTGATCACATCATTAGAAACATGTGTGTTCAGTTTTGAGTTGTTGTGTGTAAAAGATGACAGCTGTGTTGGAGTTGTGTTCACATTTTGCTGCCAGTGAGTACAATTTTGCCAAAATGTTGTGAAATGTGTTTAGTGACTGAGAATGTGTCTGAGGTTTTGCAAAAAAGAGCAGATGGGTTTTGCAAATTGAGCATAGGACCTGAACAGTGATGAAGTTTTTGCCAAAAGAGTGTTTGATTCGAAAAATGAGTTTAGTCCCCTGAGAGTTTGGTTCAGGCAGTGGGGTTTATTGTTTTAGCAATTGTGAAAAACTGTATTATACACCTCTTCCCAGTTATGTGTTGTTAAGTCACTTTTGAAAGCATTTATTGACTCCTCTGTTCTCATTCATTCAAAGACTGTAAATACTGGTAGATGGTCACTTATGTCACATACTAACAGTCCACTTGTTGAGTCATTAAGAATATCATTGGTCAAAATACTGTCAATTAATGTAGAACTGCGAGATGTTATTCGACTGCGTCGAATTGTAAAATAATGTTTTATCAAATTTATCAAATGAAATTGTTTTACTGAGTATTTACATCTCTTTTACAATTTTGTACAAAAATGCCAGGAGTTGCTTGATCTGGCGCAGCGAAGCTATAGGAATGTAAGGAAATGTTAATTATACGCTTTCTTTCTCATCAGCGTCTTTCTTGGTCATTTTTATTCGCTTTATGTGTGCAGCAGAAACACAACACCACACTGTCATTTCAGTATTTTATTTTATTTATCAAACATGTGTTGTCCGCAGTCTTTTGTCAAGTGAATTCTGGGAAATGCAGAACACATTTTTAAGAATATTTACACAGAAAGGAGATAGTCTCAAACTGCTACCCAGGCAGAAGCTACCATAGATGAAAAACAAAAAAAAAAAATGGAAGAAACACTGAACAGAAATGTCCCTTGACTTACATACAACAAATAACAATTGATATTTTACATTTTTAAGATTTGCTCCAACACACACTGTGCAATATAAAGCTAGACAGTGAAGAGGTGGACTCCACGGATTGCTCTGCCTGGCCTGCAGTGGTTTGTATCATCAAGAGCATAAGTTTTAAAAGAGTACCTGCCTTCATTATAACATAAAACTTTCAAACTAAAGCGAGAGCTCAGCAGAAGCCATTTCATCGCAATACTGTATGAAGTGAAATTCACGAGTGGCGCTGTCCTTTGAGTCTGTTTCAGAGGTCCAGAGAGACCCGGAAGTGCTGCGCCCGCTGGGCCAGCTCCTTGGCAAAGTCCTGCACCTCGTGGAGCGCCTGTCTGTCGGGGAAGTGCAGCGCCGCCTTCTTGGTGCCCATCGCCAGCTGCTTGAGCAGAGCGCACAGCTGATTGCTCTTACAGAGCAGGGCCCTGCTGGATCCCCGCCGCTGAGCCTCCCTGCACAGCGTGTCCACCAGCCGCTGGCCCACCATGATCACCAGCTTGCTCTGGGAGATGAACTTCTCGGGCGGCTGGCTGTCCTGCAGGCTGCACACCAAGCCGCCGATGGCCTTCTGCAGGGCGCCGAAGTACAGCCGGCAGTGCTCTGACAGCGGGGATGGCCGATTCTCCTCGGGACCACTGTTCGAGTCCAAAGAACCGCACGTGCTTTCAGCCTGGAGGACGGGACAGGACACGTCAGGTCTGGATTCTGCTTTCTCACTGACATTTTCACTTTCTTTGATTATTATTGTACGGCTTTGGCTTGAGATCATTTTTTTACTTAAAACGTTCAGCTGTAAAACAGAATGCTTGATTATTAATTCACCGTGAATCAAAACTGAAGACGCCGCACTGAAACGTATGTTATAGTTATAAATGCATAGGCTACACATATTTACACCATATTTACTAGATAAACAAACGAAGGCTGGGAATTGAGAAATGGATCCAATTTATAACCAGTTCTTATTGTTATCCATCGGAACCAAACATCTCTGAAGTTTATTAACTTATCTAAATGTTCTTGATACTCATTCAGAACAATACGCTTCATGACATGGAAGAAACATGGAGGGAAAATGGAGAAAATATGAAGGAAACGCTGAGGAAACTTGAAGGGAACATACAATCAACAATGTGGACATCATAAATATATCTCCTCTGCCAGGGAAGCTCAAGCTATGGTGTCTGCAACAGGGACTTCTCCCTCTGGTGTAAAGTGACCCCTCAGTCTACCAGGTCCCAATAACTACTGTAGAGGAAATGGAGTGAACCAGGACTTCTTATGTGAAGACATGTCTCAAGGTCCCACACTGTCTCTCTGGTAAAGGGGTTTTTGAAGTGCCTCTAACAAGTCTCACCAAAGAGCGCAGGTGTTTCAAAGTGAGACTCCAGATGACTCTATAAGACTCCAGAGACCAGATCATCAGCAATGCTGCACCTCCCCTGCTAACTGGACAGAAATGGACACCATCTGAGGTGGTGTAGCAGGCTACGTCAGCCCTGAGGCACAGTAACATTGTGGTTCTGGTCCAGGGCGAGGAGGCTTTGGTCTTGAAGCATGTAAACCAACCTGGTGTATGGCCTCAACTTCAAAGAGGAGGAACATGGTGGGAGAGGAGGTACAACATCAGGAGGAGGCCGAAAGAAGTACAAAGGCTCTTTCTCTTCCCAAGCAGGGACAATGGACGAGGTAGGAGGGCCTGGAGAGGAGGAGGCTCAGCTGGAGGAGATGGAGGCAACTTAACCTTCATCATCAGAGCCACTTAAGATGAGCTTCATCTCCAAAAACCCTCCACCAATGACAGGGTGAGGACCCAACCTGTGCTCTCTGTCCAACTCCAGTGACTCTCACATTCTGAGTGGTTCTAAGACCAGCCTTACACAAGTCGTGGAGGTAGAACCAGGTCCTCAAGAGTCTGGAAAGAGGACTGCCATCAACTCCCTGCCCCAGAGAGAAACCAATCCAACCATAACACCATCATTCATCCGAGAGGAACAGAAAAAACTCTGACTAACCCCCTACCAAAGCAGGAGCTGGACAGCTAGCTACTCCTCCAGATTGGAAGGTTCTGGTCGATATCAGCCAGCAACTGATTTTTCCACCAGAGACTGCAGCCACTACCCTTAAACCAGACTTGGTTCTCTGGTCCCCTTCACTGAGGTCCATTTACATCACAGAGCTCACAGTTCCATGGGAGGAATCAATGGAGGAGGCCCAAGAGTCTAAGAGATTCAGAGAGTCAAGGGTGCATTACTGAAGATGTACTGTGGGGATTTACATCCTTCCCATAACTGGGAATCAAGGAGAACCTCATGGGAAGAAAGTCTGTTGGCACAAAGGACGATTTTCCATCATTTCCCCTTTTAATTAATTCATTGAAACATGAAGAAACACTGAGGCAACATGGAGGAAACATTGGTGGAACAATAAGGCTACATGGAGGAGGCATGGAGAAAACATGGAAGAAACATGGAGGGAACATGGAGGGAGCACGAGGAGAAGACAAACTAAGGAAAACATTTTCACGCTCTGCCAGAGCAGAAGAGTTATGGAGGAGCCAAAGTTAGCAAATCCGTGGTACTCTGTAGAGCTGATGCAAAGCAGTGCAAGTTGTGTTTCAAATGACAATTTGAATAAATTTAACTGTTATATAATTTCATGCTCTGTCTTCTCAAGAAAGAAAAGTAAGAAATATAAGCCATTATCAGATCAATTATGTGCTCTTTTGTTTAAATTTCATTGACATTGGGGTATATTTTTGATGAAGTGCATTAATTGTTTACTAATGTCTGATTTATTGTCCTGCAAAACTGGAATGTGACATTAATCAGGAGTTGAGAAGAAACTTGATGAAGAATTGGATTAATAAGAAGACTGGTCCTCGAGAGCCCCAATCCAGCATGTCTTAGCTCATGATTCTATCCTCACCAAGCACCTAGCAACGCCCAGTAATGAGCTGTTCATTGCAAGCAGGTGTGTTGGGGCTGATGAACAAAATCCTGTTTTTTAATTTACCAAAAGGTGTTGTTTTTAATTTTTCACAAGAAGCACTAACCTGTGGTGAGCTAGAAACCGGAGTGACAGCATCTTTTGGTTTCTTCTGCTCCTCTTCCTTAGTCTGAGGAAAAGCAGTGATTGAAAGATGATTATGTTTGCTTGGATTGTCTTTCACCAAAATCAAATATGAGGTTGATATAGTCGATATATACCTGCAGCTCTACATAATCGTTGTCGTCCTCCACCAAGTCCACCTCTTCTCCGGTTTCCTGTGGGGCTTTCGGCGTCTCTGGGGTCGCTGGATCTCTCTGAGGGGCTCTGAACAGAAGCTTTCCGTTGGCGTTGACGATGGACACCAGGCGCTTGATGTCCTCTGGAATGGTCCGGGCCACCATGACGAAGCGCTCCAGCTGGTCGGGCACGTGGACCTGCCCAGGGTCCTGATAGAGCGTGTGAAGAGGCCACTGTGCCACGTTCAGATCGCTCACCGTTTGCTGCAGGATCACACCGGAGTCCTCCACGATGGACAGCTGTTTGTAGAGCCGGGTCTGCAGGTTTGAATCGGTCAGACGTCGAGTGTTTCCTTTAATGTCCAGAGCAAAGTTGAGGAAGCAGGTGACGGAGCAGGCGATGCCCTCGGCCGCTTCTCTGATCTCCTTCAGGTGTTTCTCCAGATGTTCTCTGCACCTCCAGTTGCTGCTGACGAACTCCATGAGCTGAGGCACGGCCCTGCCGACGCGCTCCTGCAGCTCCAGCAGCTTTCGGCAGGCGTCCTCCTGACTGAGGTTCACTTCTCGCGGAGGCTCCGGAGATGAGGAGCTGAAGGCCAGGGAGTCGCAGGAGCTGGTGGATGAACTGGACGCCGTGCTGATCCTCTGGCTTTCCGCTGCTGAGAGGCGGGTAGCCCGACCTCCTCCGTCCTCCTGACCCACTGAGTCTTCACCTCCTGCCAGGTCGTGGAAAGTTGTACAGGCCAAAAAGTTTCTCATCCTTTTCAAGCGCACCCTTTTCAGATTGTAGTTTTTACTGGAGTCCCCCTTCCAGTCCAGGAGGTTATGATCACAAGGGGGACAGGTCTCCTCCATGGGTGGGACAGCATACACCGACTCCTTCTTTTGTGTCTGAGTTGAGGGTCTGTTGTGAAGTGGGATCCTCGGCAGCACCTTGGGTGGACTGGAGACGTCCAGAGAACCCTGCTTTGGTGTATCATAAAGGGAAGAAGTTGGGCTTTCCTGTTTGTGGTGAGGTGTGTGTGCTGGGAGGCTGTCGTACAGCTGCTCGCAGACCGCTTTGGACCGGAGGGAATCATCAGAGCCCTGGAGGGGACCCTGCTTATCAGGGCCCACGGGAACGTCGTAGATCCACTCCGTTTTGCGAGGATTGGGAAGAGTTTGGAATCCTTCCATTACTTTGTGATGGGATTCTGTTCCCGAGGGAACTGGGATGTCATAGTTTGGATCTTGAGGAAGAGACGGTGGAACAGCATAAACCTGTGAAGAGGATCAAGACGTGGGCAGCATTAGCCTCAAAAATCAGTCGAAACAATATTGTTTTCTTTTTGGAATCCCATTAAAGCACCATTTATTATGACGTTTTGTCTGAACCAGCAGACCACTCAGATCACACCATAACTGTTACCTGTTCATCTCTCGATGGATTTTTACACACTGTAGACTTTTAGCATGCTAAAAGAGCTGAAGTTCTGAGCTAAAAAAATCTCAACTCCTTTTGCTTTCAAATTTTTATGGTTCTGAACACAAACATTCAGAGCCAACAGCTTGGTGGGTCATCATTTAGTAGGTATGCTTCAGTCAAACTAAAACCTGATGGTGCTCAAGCAGATAGACAGAATGACTCCAAACCAACTCTGTGGCTTGACTAAAACAGGAACTCAGCCTAACAGGAACGCCCCCCCCCCCCCCCATCCCCGGTCCCATAGTTAGGACAGGGCCCATCTAACATTATCTTGCCCCGGGCCCAGGCAAACCTGTCAGCTGGCCTGGGTGTCTGAACAAATGTCTTTGTGATGGTGAAATTCCGAAATTGATTTCCGTCATCACCCTAATGAGAATTTAAATATCTATGCATTGGTACTGATTTCAGGAGATTAAACGTTGACATGGACCTGGTCTTGTAGAACAGGTGTTCATATAGTTTTCTGCCTTCAGAAGTGTGGGGATAATAAATATTAAAAGGTCATTTGAAGCTTTTTGTTGTCTAAACTGAGTGAGAACATCATCCGGTGGACCATTCAGTCCCTGAAGTCCCTAACTCCGCTGCAGGACTGATTCGCTTTACCATTTCAGGAGGGTCATATCTCTTCTCCAGCTCCCCCACTGGAATCAGAGAATATTTCCGTGAGGTTTGTCTTGGAATTGTTGATCCCTGCAGAAAACAGCAAACACACTGGAAATCAGATGAATTCCCACTGAGGTTCTTCTGAATCTTCACGTTTTCACACACTCTTACAGTGAAAAGAGACTTTCGCCTGGCTTGGCTGGGGATGTCGTAGAGCTCGCCCTTTGGGCTGGACGCCATGTTGATGGTGGGAGGCTGCAGATGGGACAGACTGGGTTTTAACACTGGCCTTCACTGGAAACACTGATCAAAGCAACATGCACCTGAGTGACCTTCACATTAGAACGTTTATGAGGACTGTGTTTGCTCTGAAGCCCGTTGAGACCGCCGCAGAACCCCATTATGCCTCCACTTGGCCAATTAACGCAGCTCCCTAATAGAGACCATGCTGCCCAGTGGATATTAGATGACTCCTGCAGGAGGGAGCAGGAGAGGAAATGCTGAACACATGCGCTTAGTCCTCTCCAGCTCAGGTAGCCCGTACAGACGCTCCTGTCTTTCTGGGGCTCCTGGCTCCGTGGCTGCTGTTTGCTGTTAAAAGTGTCTGAAGTCTGTGTCTGTGTCTTTTATAGGCTCATAAATACCCCGGAGCTGCATGCCTGTCCCCATGGAGAGGCCCCTGGTCCCCATCTGTAAGCCTTTTTGCCAGCAGGAGTTTCACAGCATTGCATTTCTGCAAGCATCGACCTCTCTAATCATGAGAGTTAACACTTTACAAGAAGGCGGACTGAGTTTGACCTCAGAGCAACAGATCCCAACCAACACCTATAAAGTCGTTCTTTTCGAGCGAACCGGGAATACCTTGGTTCCTTCTGAGCTGAGCGAGACGGGACTTTTCAGAGCCGATGATGGGGCTGAAGGCACCTTGTAGATCACCTCCATTTGCTCGTAGGAGGGACTGCTGGTGGGTCGGGGCAAACTTGGAATTTGGTAAATGTTTTGCCCACTGTCTTCAGTTTTAGAATGAGCCACTTTGGGTTTTTCTGCCATGTGGAATGAAGATCCAGCCTTGGGCAGGAGCTTGAGGCGGTTCGCAGGAGCCAGGCCGTGGCGTCCGTACAGAGAACACATCCACCAGCCACTGGTACCGGCAACGTTCTGGTCCATCACGGTCAGAATGTCCCCTTTTCTGAAGGCCAGCTCGTCCACACACTCCGCCGTGTTGTCGTACAGCGCCTTGGCCAGTTTGTTCTGAAACAAAGAGACATTCAGATCAGAAGTCATCAGTCAAACCATGATACTCTGCAGAAACACATCCTCATTTCAAACTGTGCTCATTTACAGATTTCATAAGATTATTGGAACATTCCATCAATGGGACACTGTCTCAGTGTTGGAGGATATTATGAAGCAACGCTTCACAAAAACTGACTTTGTAAGGAGAATAAATAGTTTTGAGGAATATCAGTCTGGTTTCAGGACGGACCACAGTACTGACACAGGCCCAGAAAGACTGCTGGAGGACATCAGGTGTAATGAGGACAAAGTGTTCCGTCCAGCAGCTACTGGAGCCCAGTGATGGATACAGCTGATCACCACAAACACACCTCAACACACAGTTTCACTGTAACTGGCTCATCCTCAAAACACACACACACACACACACACACACACATAAACACATAGTCCTCTAGTTTAGTCGCAGACAATGGTGAGGATAAAGACAGTAAAGATAAAGGTGAAAGTGATGATGACGATGATGAAGATAAAGGTGATGATGATGATGATGATGATAAAGACGGTGATGATGATGATGGTGAGAATGAGAAGATGAAGGTGATGATGGGGATTATGATGAAGGTGATGATGAAGATGAAGGTGACGATGAAGGCGCTGCTGATGATGATGATGATGACGATGATGATGATGATGGTGATGAAGATGACAATGGTGAAGCTGATGATGAGGATGATGATGATGATGATGAAAATGAGGATGTGATGATGGAGATGAAGATGATGACGATGATGATGATGAGGATGATGATGGAAATGAAGGTGATGATGATGATGATGAAGATGATGATGGAGATGAAGGTGATGATGATGATGCTGAAGATGATGATGATGATGATGAAGCTGGTGATGGAGATGAAGGTGAAGGATGCTGCTCATGCAGCTGGAGTCTGTGGGTCAGGGCGCCTCTGCTCTCTCTTCCTGCTCGCTCTCCCCTCAGAGCGACAGAGTGAGCGGGGTGGTGTGAAGCGTCCTCCTGCCGGCTCCAGCATGGTGTGTGTTAGTGTGTGAAATCCCTCTGCTGCTGGTGAACGGCCTGGCGTCGCTGCACGGCGCCGCCGCCCCGCCTGCTTTCTCCTGGCATGCTGTGTGTGAGGACGGTTCAGACCTGCACCGGAGGTTTTGATCAGGAGGACCGATGTGAGTCAGGATACCTCAGAACCACAACCACAGGGCCGGCCTGAAAGCCCTCAGTGTGAGTCTGAGTGAGGAGCAGAGCGGTGCAGGAAGCTGAGTCACCGACAGCCTCGATCTCACAATCACCACCGAAACTCACCCGGCTGCAGCGAGCTCCTCCCCCACAGCGGAAAACAGAGACACCTCGCATTTTAACTGCTAAATTAAAGGGTTTTCTGTCGTATTGCACTATTTTTCTGTTACATTTGTTTTATTTTGCACTGTGAGAGAAGCAGCAGCTCTCCAATTTCATCATACATAATGACAATAAAGCTTATTCTGTTCTATTCTGTTCTATTCTATTCTATTCTATTCTATTGTGTTACTGTAGGGCCCCATTCTGATGCTGAACATCTTTCTGCAGTGTCTACATTTTGCTTTGAATGCTTAACGTTTCACATGTTTTTAACAGTTATTAATCTGTAATCTGCACATTTCTGATCCAAAATACCACAAGTTTCCGTTTAGCTTGATGGAGGTCAAACAGCATGTAGTGGTTAGAACTGCTAACCACTACATACTGTTTGGTGTGTGTGAGTGTGTGAAAGAGAGGAACTTCTGCTTTTGTTTGAAGGCTGTGAAGAGCAGTGAAGCTCAGAGGAACTGGTTTGGACTTTATAGTTATTTCAGTCCATGAGAGCATCGGTTCTCTCTGTGATAAGACCTGATTCGGTCTGATGAGTCTGAAATCAGTCAGCTTCATCCTGATGACTTCCTGTTTGCTGCAGTGACATTAAATACTGGCAAAAACATGGGAACGTTCAAAATGCTGCAATGTTGTTTAATTTGCATGAAATATTTTGATTGAAAAAGAGAATTCAGTCTCATATGACACAAGTAGGATCAAAGCAAAATGAGGAACTGGAAAAAGAATAGAAAGAAGCCAGAAAGATTCACTGTCCATACACTGCGTGTGTGTGTGTGGGTGTGTGTGTGTGTGTGGGTGTAGGTGTGTGTGTGTTTCCGTGCCATCCTGCTGTTGAACATAAAATTAAGAAAACCATTTCAATAGCAGCGTAGAAACAAATAAACAAGCATCTCCAATCACACACCCTCAGCTGAGTGTGTGTGTGTGTGTGTGTGTGTGTGTGTGTGTGTGTGTGTGTGTGTGTGTGTGTGTGTGTGTGTGTGTGTGTGTGTCCTCTCTCTGAGGGTGAATCCTCTGTAACAAAGAGCTCATTCACCATCACAGACCAATACGCTCCACACCTGTTAGGATGCAGGCCTGTGGCAGACACACACACACACACACACACACACACACACACACACACACACACACACACAGCCTGTCTAATCCTCTGGGTCATACTACAAACATTCTGGTGAAATATGTGGGGTCAGATGACAGCCCCCCCCCCCGTAGTTTGTAGTTTACTCAGTGCTTTCTCCTGGCGGCGGGTCACATGACAGCTGGTCTGTTTCAGGATCCCCTCCTCATGTCTGTGTCGTTGCTGCTCAACGGCAAATGTGTGAAACAGACATTTTTTTGTAAATTCAGTGTGTGGTGCTGATCAGGATTCAGGTCCCTGCCCCCCCCCCCCCCCCCCCCCCCCCGCCCGGCCTCGTGCTGGAGCGCCTGTGTTGATGTCTGATTACAGTACCGAGCCGTGCTCAGCTGTGGCTCTGCTGGATTCCTGCACACGCCTGCTCGTGCAGACCGGCCTGTCGGACAGCTGCTCCGCTGCGCTTTTAGCTGCACAGCTGCGTCAGCCTCTCCTACCTGAACCCCGTCCTGTTTACACACCCGACCTGAGGCCGGGGCCCGGGACAGGGAGCAGGACGGGGCCCAGGACGGGGCCCAGGACGGGGCCCCGTCAGGCCCTCAACCGGCCTCTGCAGCCCTTCTTCCCGTCAACTCAGGAGAAAATAGTGTAAATCTGCTGGACTCTGTCCGTCCTTCATGGCAGAGATCCACTCAGCATCTGCAGGAAAAGGAAGTTCTCCACGTCTGCAGACGATGGAGTGGAGGGTGGTGAGAAATGTTCGGAGCCGTTCAGAGTCCAGACTCTCTGAAACCAGTTTCAAAGTTGGTCTTCTCACACTCAAGCAGAAAACTATGAACCACAGCCGCAGTCACGAGAAGCTTCAGAAAAGTTTCAGAAAAGGGATTTTTTTTCCTGTTCACACACGTGAGGGCTTTCATTATAGGGTAAAGAGCCTAAACATCCATCCATTCATCCGTCCATCTATTAATCCACCATCCATCATCCATCCATCGAGTCTCTCGCTCTAACACCTTGAGTACTCCACGTCAGTCTCACATCTAAAAGCCGTCTCCTTGACCAATGTTTGGATTCTCGGTAGAAGAATCACACTGAGGAGCTGAATCTACCAACAGGCTCAAACCAGGGGCCGTGGCATTGTGCCAAACCACTGTTCCAACATTTAATCAAATTAGAAGATCCGGATACGAGAACTGATATGATCCTTTCAGTTTACTGTTCCACCAGAACAGAGAAGCGGGATTCCATGAACCACTGCGCAGTCCTGCTCAGTGATCTTTGTTCCAGCTCACCAGCTCGTCCTTTGGCCTCAGTGCTCATCAACAAACGCGTCTGCAGAGCTGCAGTAAAGTTTGGAGAAAGAATTTGTGTTCCCAGACGGGCGAGCAGGAAGTGATCCTGTAAATATGAAACAGTGATCAGACATTCCCACGGAGCCAGGGAGGGAGGACGAGGCGAGGAGCCGGAGGAGCTGAGAGCGGCGCTCAGACTCCGAGGGACCGGCTCCGAGCGCCTCTGGTATTTCCTGTACGGGAGCGCATGAGAACTGTGTCAAGATCTCAAACTCAAACTCACAGATGAGGAAAGCAGACTCCGCGCTTGGGTCTCAACACACCAGCGCTATCTCGAGACCCATCACACCGTCCGTCACAGAATCCTGAGAAGTTTGTTTTTACGAAGGTAAAGAGAAGTGACAGGTAATTCAATGGGAAAAGCAAAATCTGTCATTTTATTTCTAAAAAAATGACAGCTGTCAATAACTCTTAGTCTCCTGTGTGTTTTAAATGAGAAAAAGCAAACCAGTTAAAGCTAGTCAAAAACCCTAAAAATGGCAGATATTCTTAAAATATTGATGCTGAAAATTATTAGAAAGAGTTGAAACAAGCAAAAGAAAACAGGAAAACAACAGAAACATGAAACACTTAATGGAGACACATGGACAGACATGAAGACACATGGACAGACATGAAGAGACTGGAGAGACGTGGAGACAGGATGATGGGTTTGGGTTGAGGAGTCAACAGGACTCTGACAGGAACTCGTCTCAGCAGCTGCTCTCTGCTTTATATAAACTCACTTCCTCTCAGTCATCGGTCGTTTGTCACTCAACATTTCAACATGTTCATCCTCTCATTTCTTCACTTCATCGTGTTCGTCGCCGACACGACGTCTCAGTGAAGGAACGTCAGAACGTTCAGGCTTTCTCCAGCTAAAACGAGTCGAAGGAAGCTGGAATACCTCAAAACCTAAACCCGATCAGAAACAATGAAACACTTAAAGTAAAATGCTAAACGGCTGAAACCTTCCTCCAGCTGTTTTAAATGATCTCAAACCGTCACACGAATCAGCTCATGTTTTTGCATTAAATACAGAGAGCTGTATATTTTATTTATTTGTAGTAAATGGTTTTTAATTAGGTTTAAATTGGGACTGAGGCTCGTGTATTTGTGTGTGCTGGAGTTCGTTTCTCGAGTCTGTTGAGGTTTGGTCAGTGAGCATGATGACTTTTAGCTTCCTTCTGCTCTCAGATGATAAAAACAGAAACATCCCAGAATAGCATGCTGACAGAAAAAAACCCAAAGCGAGATATCGTCACTGAAACCAGAGCAAGCGAACGGATGTGAGACCTCCTGGACCCACTTTGTCATCGACGGCACGGAAAACGACAAGAAGAAGAGCTGGATTTCCTTTTTCCACCTGACAGTTTGTCTCACTATTCTTCAGATCTTCACACCTGTTTTGATTATTCTGACTTTCTCTAGTTTATCAACACTTCATCCAAAAACTGAAGATTCAGACCAGAAAGCCCCAAACTTTAGAGCTAAAGAGACAGTTTGATCACTTTAACTTCACCTGGAGCCACAAAAAAAAAGTTGGACATTAAGACACAAGTTTTAAAATTTACATTTATGAAAAAAAAAATAAAGTTTTAGTCATTTAGGTTGTTTTATCATTTTTTTATCGGGTTTTTCTCCATTTTTTTAATGATTTATCAACAGAATGATCTCACTTTTTTGTGGTTTTTAAAAATTTCAGGAGCTTAAAATAAAAAATACAAATAAAAGCCCTGGGCGGTTTACCAGGTCTGGACTTATTCCAAAGCTCTGAAATATGTGTCGCACATTAGAAGTGAGAACGTAGAGCAAAGCAACGCAAGCGAAAATGTAAACACTCATGAGGCTGGTGTCAAATTACAATCCCCTGACGTTGCGTGGAAGGAGCCCTTCTTTCACGTTGGCCAATCAGACCCTTGGAGGAAATCCCACTGAACAAACCAGGCAAGCAAAAGAAGAAGCAGAAATGTCTTGAACTGGAAGTGAAAATCTAATGCTTTATTATGTTTTTAAGAAAAGAGCTTCAGCTCAGTTTCTAAGAATCCACAGACAGATCTGCCGCGGTTTTGTATCAATATATCAAATAAGAAAACATATTTTGAAGAATTAATTAGCTTCACTGTGGTTTCACCTGATGACTGACTGGACTGAAAACTAGTTAAAGTTTGAAAACTCTGGATTTTAATATGAAAAATTGGTTGGAGGTGTTTGATCTGGAAACGGTTGTCTTTAAGTCTCTAACGGCTCTAAATGAAATGAAAAGATGGCGCGCTAACGTTAGCCGACATGAGTTAATGTTAGCTAGAGTTAGCTAACTCCAGCTCTGGTCTCAGAGTGCCTTAACCATCAGCTGTAAGATATATACTGTATTATAAATATCATATCCAGGGAACGTTCGTAGCTCACAAAGAGTAAATACTACTTCATGACAATTTCTACAAGTTTCTAAGTGTTCCTGACAGCAGAGAAAAGCTTCAATGAACTGAAAATTAAGGGAAAACGTTAATTTTAGCGTAATTGTCCCTGAAATGTGAGCCTTCACGCCCCGTTGAACACTTTCTGAACGCTGTCATGCCAGTCTCGTCCGTCAGGGTTTGAAGCCGTTGTTCCTCGCAGTTCTCTGAAGGTTACAGTTTAACTTTTAGCAGCGTGTTTCTTCCAGACGCTTCCTGAAGCCTTCAGAGCTCGGTGAAGCAGATCTTTTAGCAGTCTTCTTCTGAGACCGGGCGGGATGAGATCTCTGGAACGCTGCGGGACCCCGAGCAAATCTGCCATTTCTACACCAGTTAGAGACTTTATGGCTTCAGAATGTTGCATCAACGTTCGATAAAGTGTGGTCCAGACCTTCCTGGAGGTCCCTGCCCTGCAGCGCCAGAGCCCCGGAGGAGACCAGAGTCCACAGAGTCCTGACTGAACCTAAAGCTGCTGCCTCAGACCAAGCTGAAGGTAAACCCAGATCCGAAGCGTCAGAAAGAGACAAAGAGATTCAGGACCACTTCCTGGACCGAGTCCTGCAGGATCCACATCACAGGTCCATCAAGGACTTCTAGGTATTAATATGGTCAGAGTCTGTCTGAGGTTGGAGGTCTGAGGGCCAGATAGGAGATTGTGGTCTCTCTGGCTCCAGAGGGGGGGCAGTAGGGGGGAGCTGAGCCCTCAGGTTCTGGTGAGACCCCAGCAGATGGCTCTATGGGGGGACCCCTCCACACATCACCTTCAAAGCTACAACTGGATCTGGACTCACCATGATGGCTGCAGTCTGGGTCCACTGGGAGGCAAGCGGTGGTCTGTGGGGGTCTGTGGGGGTCAATAGGGTCCCTGGCGGTCCGTGGTGGTCTGTGTCCGTCCGGCAGACCCTCAGAGACACGTCTCCAGCTGCCGGCTGCTCAGTCCTCCGCCGTGGCTCCTCATATTGTCTGAACTGTCACCCGGAGCCGGGCTGTTTTACACCCTGGGCGGAGAAACAGACCCAGAGCCGCTGGTCTCTGCCCCCATTGGCTGGAGAGACCTCCCCCTTCCTCAACCTCCCCCCTTCCTCCACCTCAGCAGCTGTCCTTCCTCTCCACCTCGCTTCTCTCCCAGAAAGCAGAAGTCCGGCGCTGCTCTGGTTCTGTTCTGGAGCTCACTGGACGGAATCTTTCCTTCGCCTTCGCTCTCTGACGGTAGTTTGATGGAGGCGGACAGGAGACGCTCTGCGGGGTGGACAGAGGAGGACGTCTGGGAGGACGGAGTGGGGGAGGTCTGGAGGGGGTTTGGGGAATGCAGGGGGTGGAGGGGGGTGGAGGGGGCAGTTTGACCTCCAGTCCAGGGCAGCAGCTCTGAAGTTTCATTCCAACTTCTGTTTCCTGACTTTCTCTTCTGTCTTTCTCAGAGCGGCTCAGATGAAGAGACGAGGGGCTGAAGGGCAGCAGAACGTCTTCACTTCCTGTTCCAACCCGCTTTATTTGTTTTCTCTTATCTGACATTGTGATGTAAATTAAACTGAAGGTCATTTTCTCTTTTTTCCTGAAATGAACCCCTCACGTGCTCAGTGGCGCCTCCAGCTGTCAGCCAGAGGAACTGTCCCTCCATCACAGCATAAAAACCCAAGCTCTGAATGTCTGAGAATGATCCTGATTATTACCCAGCAGCCCCTGGTTCATCAACATGGAATGGAGAACAGTTATAATGGAGCGATCACTTCCTGATGTAGAAACTCACTTCAGACCAAACGAGGACTTTTCACATAAAACCTGCTGTTCTTGATGAAACCTGCAGGTGAATCGTGGAGTCAGAATATCTGTGGCTCTGAGAAGAAACCAAAACCTGATTCTTTTCATTTTCTTTATTAAAAAATGAACAACATCAAAAAGACGGGCTGGACAGAGACGAGAGGTCAAGGGTCAGTTCTGGTGAGTTCAGGGGGGTCGCAGGCCGGCGGAGGTCCCGGTGGGTCCGGGTCAGTCGGTGGTGGTCCGGCGGTACCAGAAGCGCGCCCTGAAGTCGTCGCTGCAGGTCATGAAGCCGGGGTTGGTGGGCGAGTGCACGATGCAGCGCACGATGTTGTTGTGTCCCAGAGACAGCAGGTTCTTCCTCTCGGCCGTGCGCGAGTCCCAGCAGCACAGCGAGATGGTGCGCTCGTCCGGCAGCAGCACGTAGTCCTCCGTGTGGTTGAACACGCCCTGCGTCCGGTGCATCTGCCTGCCGCTCAGACCCGCACCTGAGGAGGACCGGGACGGGACCGGGATGGGACCGGGACAGGACCGGGATGGGACCGGGACAGGAGGACACAAACACACAGCTCAGACTGGTTCCCTTTGAAACACTCAAACACAGGAAGGTTTCAGGACTCTAATGAAAACTGGTTTGAACCTGCTGAAGCAGCTCGGCTCATGTCTTGATATGAAGCTGATCTTAGAGTCTTCTCTGGTCCAGACAGTACACTGAGAGCAGAGGACTTCAAACTGTGAGACGATCGATCAGACTCCAGAAGAAGGACGGGAAATATCAAGAACTTCCTGTTTGTTTTTTACTGAAATGTGCTGCAAGCTCTAAATAACTGATCTCCTGAAGAACAGAGTGAGTTTCATCAAAATAAGACATTTAAAGGGTTAAAAACGGTCAAATCACACTAGTGTTCAGCATTTATCAGGAGAACTGAGAGTATAAGAGTTTAAAATAAACCAATTAAAAATGCACTAAATACCTATAAATCTGTTCAAAGTTCAGTTTAAAACTAATCAAATGAAAAAAATAAAAACTTTTAAAATAAAGACACATTTCAAAGTATTATTTAAAAGTTTGATCCTTCGGTGTGATTGTTCCACGTTTAGCCATGCTGTAAACATATCCTGTAATAAACACTCCTGTCGTCAGTATTAAGGTGCATTAAGGAGTTTTACAACCTTAAAAATACTTATTTTCCCCCATAAATATGTTACACATTTTTAATGATGTGTACAATGTGCCCTGACATATTCATTACCAGAACCTCTAACAGCGCTAAACTGTCACTTGAAAGTCACAGTGCCGGTCCGGCTCCAGCATTTTTTTTGGGGAGAATTTGAAAGGAATGACGTAATGCGCGCTCCGGCTGGTTAGGTTTCGTTTTGTCCGCCATTACTCCACCAGATGCTTAGTGAGCAACAACTGAGCAGGATCTTCCAGAAAGTAAGAACAGACTGGCTTCTAGCACTGCCACAGCTCCACACAGACTCCACCAGGCAGAAGACACTTAAATCTTACTCGAGCGCTTCTAAAAGAGCGAGGAAGGAGTTCCTCTCTTCCGTGCACGCGAGCCACAGGGAAGAGTTTTTCACTAAGCTGCATTACGCCCAAGGCCTGCAGGGGGGCGCTGTTTCACATAAAACGTGCAAACTCCTTAAAGCTGCTGTAGGCAGGATTTTGCTAGTCAATGCTAATTTTTCTGTGTTTTCTTTGGATTAAATGTTAGAGTATCCATTGATAATCCTTTAGGAGTGTAGCATAATTGCACTACCGCGAGGGCGCAGCGTTTCCATCTGTCTCTGTTCTGAGCTGAAAAGGAATCTCAACAGCTCCAGGTATCTTTGACCAATCAGAAGAGCCCCTGAGGCTCTAACCGTGATTGGTCGAGGCGCGTTCGTCGCACGTTCTTGTGGGAGGGGCTTAACGTGCGTAAGGGCGTGATGTCAGAGAAAACAGGACAGGATTGGCTGTGCTGGGTTTCAAATCGCCATCTTAGATGGGTCAAATCGCCATCTTGCTTAGGTAACCCTAAGCAAGATGGCGGAGATGCGGAATCCTGCCTACAGCACCTTTAAGGCACCTTTAAAGCAAAAACGTATTTTGTGACGTCTGTTTAAAATATAGCGACATTATTTGAAGCCATTGATTTGAGGCTGATTAGCTCTTAATCAATTAATAAAAACCGAATTCAACTGAACTAAATAAATGTGAACGTATTTAGAGGCCTCTCTGGGTGGAACCAAAGCTGAGGGCTCAAATAACAAAACAACAAAAATAGAGATGGAAAAATAGCATTAACAGTACAAGAAATAAATATCTGGCATTGATGTTTGATCTCATTTCAGAAACTGAATCTGTCTTGAAAGGCCTGAAGTGAGAAGAGATTTAGAGAAGACGTCACTCCGGTTCCGTCCTCGTCTTCTGACTCAACGTTCTTCTGTTTTTAATCCAGATCGACTCAGAGCGAGAGGAATGACTTCAGAACCGGAGAAATGTCCCGTGAGGAGGAAGTGCTGCGATTCACACGAACCAGAACCCTCCTGGTATCAACGCAGATGAAAACACTCAGTTCCACCAGCTTTACCCCGTCGGTGCACGTTCTTCCTCTTTAAAACTTCATCACTTCATCTCACTTGTCCAGTCACTACAGTTTTATAATAAATACAGTAAAGTACTGGTGTGAGGTTTTAACACACAGATGTCCAACATGCTGCGCTGTCCCTGAACGCCTCACATGTCTGTAATCTCACCAGACCTCAGATTATTTATAGAAAACATTTGCCTGAATCCTGGGGATTATTTAATAATGTGGATAAACAGCAGGACCAGGCTACTACTACTACTACTACTACTTCACTACCTGCGAGTCAAAATGGTCTGAAGATCAAGAAATAAAGTCTTGAAATATTCATTCTCTGTGTAATGGATCTGTATCGTGTTTGGGTTTCACTTTCTGAAATGAGTGAAATAGAATACTGAGCTGGAAATGACCTGCAGGAGGCGCCGTCAGCTTTTCTCCTCCAGATAAAGAAATAAAGACCTCACTGACTGCAGGGACACTGAAGCACTGCTCTTCTAGTCTGGCTTGGACTCACTTTATGAGCAGAGCTTCAGGTGTGAGAGCGCCCTCCGCTGGAGAAAACTGAGGCTTCCACCTCAACTCTTCAGCTGAAAATAACCTCCAACAGGAAGTGAGGGGACTTCTGACCGCTGCTGCTGCTCACCTGTGTACTTGACCAACGTGCGGCCGGTGGAGATCTCCCACAGCTTGACCACCGAGTCCTTCCCGCTGGACAGGATGTACTTGGAGTTCTTGGAGAAGACGGCGGAGCAGACCTCGGCGCCATCGTGGGCCTTCTCGAAGGAGGCCACGCAGCGGTTGGACACGCCGTCCCACAGCTTGATGCTGCCGTCCTTGCTGCAGGTGACGTAGCTGTTGGCCGTGGGGTTGTAGCTGACGCCGCTGATGGTGTCGGTGTGCTGGTCCAGCGGGTTGCAGGACACGAAGCACTGGAAGGTGTTGACGTCGTAGAGGCGCAGGGTGGGGTGCTGCGTGCCCACCAGCAGGAAGTCTCCCGACGGGTGGAAGGAGATGGAGCGGAGCATCTCCGCTTCCTGCAGAGCACAGGTCTCCACTTATTACTGAAGAGTTACAGTCAGGATCCCTTTAAGACCGCGATGAAGCTCCGAGTCTGATCACGTTTGGTAACATGTGGCGTTAAATGAGCTGACGGAGACGTCTGAGACTCAGAGGCCGACCTGTATGTATTTGAAGGCTCTCTTTGCAGACGGTTTGGAGTAGTCGAACAGCTTGAGGGTGTAGTCTCTGGAGCCGGAGGCCAGGATCTGCTCGGTGGGATGGAAGGCCAGGCACGTCACTTCGTCCACGTGGTCGTACAGCGTCCGGATGACGGGGTGGTTCTCCATGTTCTGCTGCGCCGTCTCGTTCATCATCACCTGGGAGACAGAGAGACGGACGTGAGAACGCCGACCCGCCGCCGGACGGCCGGGCCAGAGCGCCACCTCACCTCGATGGGCATGGCGCTCTTTGCCAGCATGCGCTCCGTGTCCAGGATCTTGATGGAGGCGTCGGCGGAGCCGGTGGCGATCAGCTGCCCGTCGCGGCTGTACGTGGCCACCCGGCACGGGCCTTTGTGGGACGTGACGTAGCAGGTCTCGTACTCCGACGCCTCAGGGGACATGGTCTGAACGTCGGCGTCGAACTCCAGGTCGATGCCGACGCCGGGCGCCACCGTGTCGGAGCGGCCGATGGCGTACTGAACCGCACTGTCGTCATTCTCCATCCCTGTGGGGGGCGACAGCGGCGGCAGCAACACTCTGTTTATGATCACTGAGTAAACCCTGGACCACTAAACACATTTTAAAGCAATGAAAGGCAGCAGCGCTTTATGAGTATTACTGCCATAATAATGGTAAATTTGAAATAAATTTTGCAGCTTTAAAGGTGTAATACAGGATTTTGATTTCCGGGTGGATCATCTAAAAAATTGGTGGGTCTGTTTGTCAGTCATCCTGACGAGCTGGTTTTGTAAGGCGGTTCTACGTGCTTGCGCCCAATCAGCTTCTCCCTTTTGCGCATTCAGAGTGTTTATGTAGCCGGTGAGCTTCTGAGCTCGTACTTACCGATGGCGAGTCTGACATAATGAAACTGTAACTGTTTCGGAAAACAAGCTTTATGTATGAGCGAGGCCGATCACAGAAACTGTAAACAGAGCCGTGCACGTCCGGAGAAGAGGAGATCGCGCTCGCACGCTTCCGCGTTTCCTGGGAGAAGCAGGAGAGCCGGGCGGATGGTCTGGCGCATGGCGTTGTTCAAAAAGTGAGTAACAGACGTTTGGCTTCGTCTTTTCGAGAAAATCCTGTATTAGACCTTTAATTTCAGTGTAGATTGTGAAATACACAGATTGACAGAAACAGTCAATAAAACTGCTGTGGAGGTCAGAGAAGCAGACTTCTTCACAGTTTCAAATCAAACCTTCAAACCTTGACCCCGCAGCTCCCCAGGCACACACACCGCTCCTGGTAAAGTTAATTCAATATGTTGTGTTGAATACAGAAGCTATATCGGTGATCTCATCTCTGGGCTGCTTAAAAAGTCCCACAAGGAGCCCATCAATGCATGATCTGGTGCATCAGGTCTGCAGCACCAGGGGCTGCGGAGGACCAGGGGCTCTGCAGGACCGGGCTTGGTGGCAGCTGTGAGAGGCAGTGACCAGGGGGGCGGGCAGGGGGACGGGCAGGGGGGCGGGCAGGGGCCTCACCTATCTTCGCCAGCTGCATGAGCTGCTCGGAGGGCGACACCACGCTCTGGGGCTTCACCTCGCTGATGAGGCTGTTGGCGATGCTGGTGTAGCCGTCGTACAGCAGCTGGCTGATGATCAGCTTGTACAGGTGCTGCCGGTCCTTCAGGGTCGGTTTGGGCCGGAACATGCTGGCTGTCTGTCACCTCGACCGGGCCGCAACAATCCGTTTCCAGCTGCGTGTAAACAAAGACACCGTCAGGTCCTGCGACTCCAGCAGCTCACACACATGCTAACGGAAGGCTAACACCATGCTAACGGCTACCGACCAAATGAATGGAGCTGCTGCTTAGCACAGCGCGAGCTTCCTCACCGCGGCGCGAACAGGAGATAAGACAGTCAGCAGAGCGGAACCTACTTCCGCTGAGTATTTATGCACTGAGACAAACTGTTTATGTCCTACTGACATGTAAAAAACGGAAAAACTAACCCGCTTCAAAGTTCCAATGGCGTTCCTGCGCCTGCACACACGTTACGTTTTACGTAATGACGTCATACGTGACGATTCAGAACGCTGTATAGATTTAATCTGGCAGAGCCAGACCTGTGTGTAGTAGACCAATAAAGATAGACCACAGGGACACAAGCGGATTAAATATATACCAGTAAGTAGAGTCTTGACACCTGTAAACAGAATTTGTGTGACTGTTTTCACATACGAATATGAGTAGCATTCCAACTTCCAGCTCTGCTGTGATGCAACTTTGGGAATAACAAAATTCACAAGTTTACCAACAGTTTACACAGATCACAATGCAATAAACAGACTAACACTGACGTTTACAAAATAATATCACTTTAAGGTTGGCAAGGTTTTGCTGAAAGCAGAGGGTGCGTCTGTTACCAGGTTTTAACAGAATATCCGACATGTTTCATGATCGATTGTTTAAACAAAGTTTACCATAAATAAACCATTAAAGTGAGAGTAAAGGCTTGTCCACGTTTCACTTTTCTGTCTCCTAATAATTCCTTTAAAGATCAATGACTTTTGTTTGAACAATTTTTCAGATAGTCTTGAATCTCATTTTTAACTATTGACAAAGTGTAGTTTTTTTTTTATAATACACAGTATTTGCATGTTTCAGTAATTTTCATGGCTTTAAAGGAGCAGCATGCACAATCATGCCTGTGGTGTGGTGGAGTTTATTTATAACTATTATTATTAGCACAGGGCTTGTAGTTTGTAGTAGTGCTCTGCTTTGCTTTGGCAGTCCTGCCTCCAGCTGCAGCCACCACGAAGCTCTGACATGCAACAAGCAGGGAACAGTCCATAAGCCATCCAGGTCAAGACCCTCACAGCGCCTCCTCGCGGCACGCCATGGGAACTGGTTTCAGGCTAGACTGTGAGGGATCATGGGAGCAGGCTGAGGCCCCAGAGGTGTAGTGTGAGTGTGGGTCCACTCTGATACTCACCAACTCAATCGCTTGCTGCCTTGCAGGCTGTAAAGGCGAGGAGAAGGAAGACTGAGATCCTAGACCTGTGACTGCAGGTCAGTCCTGCACGGAGTCAGTCCTGCATGCAGGTGCTTCAGGATATCACTTGTCTGATATCTCACCTGAGATGAAAACATCATCCGACAGCACTCTGATTTTTTAAACCACAAACTTCCAGAAGACACTTCACAAACGCACGTCTGAAAATGTGCTTCCAATCCGCACGGCTGGGAGACGCCTATGAAAACACCAGCAAACATGCGTGGTAGGAGGTGTCTCGTTGCCATGACGACCCCAAGCATGCTCTCGTTGGACTCGTCTTCAGTTGCCTTGGAGACCAGCTGGAGTTTGTACCAGAAAAATGATATGAAAACTATTCTTTTCCCCAGGCAGATGTCGTCTGATAATTGCACGGTCAATAACACACAGTGACATGATGTTCTCAGAGGCAGCGCGGGACATTCATCAGCGGAGTTATTCATTTATCTCCACAGAAGCATTAAAAAAAAACATGTAGGCTCCGAAGGATTTCTTCTCAGTGATACTGATGTGAAAGAAGCGCTTTATAAACACAGCTGCTGTTCTCCACTGAAATACATTCACTCATTATTACACTAAACAATGTACTACCTGTCCTCTAGCAAACAGGAAAACACATTCCAATGGAGGAAAACATGCAAGAAATCAGGTATTGTCAGATGTGAACTGATGTATTGCGTTTTATTTCTGTGGTTTGTACTAGTTATGGCAATAGATAAAACGAGTATAATGTTCCATGTGTGCAGCATGAAAAGAGAAGATGAAGATAATGAAGGAAGCCTTGAACTCCGTGCAGGACTTCGATTCAGGAGACTGGGGTCAGACTGAGCTGCACAGCACTAAAAATATATATTTTTTTCAAGCTAAATCAGGCTTTTTATTGAAATACAGTCAGTTTTTTTAAATTTGGAAAATTCTGATTGTGTGCGAAATGTGTGAAACGTGTGCTCAGTCGAGTTGAGATCAGGCGATTGACTGGACCGTTCCGGAACATTCCTCTTCTCAGCTTCAGAGAGCTCCTGGGCTGCGCTGCCTGGATGTTTGGGTCATTGTGAGTCTGGATTAAGAGTGTGTCTCCTGGTTGATCCAGAACCGTACTGGCTTTTTCAGAGTCAGCTGGCACTGGAGCTCCTCTCTGATCCGCTGCCACGTCGCAGCACTCTGGCCTCTCCTGGCTGTGTGGTCGGCGTCCCATCAGGACCCGGTGTGGGACACATTGTTCTTGGATGTTTTTTGTTCTGTTTTCTCAGTCATGGCTTCATTCACCTGCACGGGCAGCTCCTTTGACCACATGTTGTCTTATATCCAGACACAAGCACCACTCCACACAACTCCAGGCCTTTTGCCAGTGTCATTGATAATGACCACACCTGCCCATCACATAGCCTCTGAGTTACTTCGGTCCATTTTAAAAAAAGAGGGTGGCACATTTTGAGCAGCAGAAACTCCAAAATCCTTCATCTAATCTGAATGTGGAACTCCTCAAATGAAAGTAGAGAGTCTGCTCTTCATGTCCATTGTATAACTACAACTGGAATATGTTTCAGTAAACAGGTTAAAAAAAAACTCATGTCAGTGTCCAGTTACTCATGGATGTCTCTGTAGATGACTGGAGCTGTGGTTGTTGCTGGGAGGTGTTTGTGGGAGTATTGTCTCAGTGCCCACTTCTGCACCTGGACGGAGCCACAGCCTGTTCTTCTCCTGGACGTGAGGATCAGAGTGATCTTTATCCGACAGGAGGGGAGATTTTAGCCAAACGTCAAACGTTTCAAGACCATAAACATAAACCAGCGACTCACGCAAAGCAACATACCTGCAGTGTTTGATGTTTTGAGTGAATCATGCTCCAGCAGAGTACCGTGACCTCCTGATAGGGCGGCTAACCCCATCAGGAGGCTCTCTGATCCCTGCGCCAGACTGTCCACACGACCTGCTAGCTAAAGCAGAGATGCTAAAGTGTGTTAGCACCCTCAGATTCAGGTGGTTCGCTTTATGCAGCTAAAATAGGTAAAAATACCAGCTGAGAACACAAAACTCCTCAGTAAACAGATCGATGCTCTCCGCTTCCCCACATCCAGCTCTACTCAAACTTCGCTGAACCAACGTGAGCATGGAGGTGAGCCTTCTATAAACATGCGCTGCCTGAACTGCTGCACCCCTGGAAACTGGCTGGAGGTGGGAGATTTCACCCCGGCAGCCTCTCACTCCTCGTCCATTCACTCCCTGCTGGAGTGGATGAGAGCGGCGCATGTGTGGCACTAACGCCGGCTGTGCCCCCGTCTGTGTGGGTGTGCGAAACACACTGTGTGGGAGGAAGTGTGTAAGTGGTGGAGGTGGTGTGTGTGTGTGTGTGTGTGTGTGTGTGTGTGTGTGTGTGAATGAAGCAGAAATCAGGAACTGCCTCAAAAAGCTGTTGATGGTGAATTCAAATGAGCGGCTGGGACGAGATGCGAGCCTGCTGCCGGTTTCACTTTGCCGCTCAGCCTCCGTCTGCCCTCAGGGCCGCCGATGGTGCAGCGTAATCTTTGTTTTCAACTTGGCCTCCGGTCGTCTTTGTTTGACAGCTACGCAGCCTCCCATCCAGCCCCCTCCTCTCCTCGCTCTCCTCCTCCTCCTCTCTGCCTCGCCGCTCTCACAGTGCATCTTCACCCTCTCGATTTGCATTTCTTCCTGCTTCCTCGTGACAAGAAGCGCTTCACGTCAAAGCGCTCAGACCGGAGAGGAGGCAGCGAGCTGAGGATGGAGCCGCTCGGCGTGCACACCTGCCTCGGACGGAAGCTTCACACCAAGACCAATGGTAAGTCACACTTTCGCTGGCTCTCAACTGTTGCGCCTGAGTTCTGACCTACTTCTCACCTGCATGAGCAAATCTGACTCCTTTCCAACTTTTCCTGTCAATTACATTGGAAACAGCGGTTCAAGAAATTGTACAATCACCAGAAATCGTCTAAAAAGTAGTTCCGGGGACTTACATTTTGGAGATTCTGTCCTCACTTGAGACTGGACGCCCGCTGAAAAATGTGTTTCTGCATCGAGGCTGCAGCTTGTGCAGGAACCTGACGTATTTAAACAGCTGCGCAAGAGAAAGAGCGAACGGGCGAGTAAGGTGAGTCCTCATCAGTCAACTCACTCGAACAATGTTCTCAATTCGCTCCGAAAAAAGTCTCAAGTGTGGGTTTTCACAAGCAACCGACTGAACAGTGTGTCCCACGCCAACTGAAACAATGCAGAATCAGACGAGCAAACGTGCAGAGGAAACATCGCAGCAACAGGATATGAAACTTGCCTGCCCCAAATTGTGGCTCTTCATCTTCTTGTGTAGGTGTTGTCATGCTCTGATTAGATTATTGTATGAATGTGACAGTCTGCGCGCAGACAAAGCCGCCGCACGCCGCCGGTACTCGGCGTAATCGCTGCAGACCGGAGACTGAGGCAACAACTACTGTCAGCAACCACCTTTCATTTCAGTGGGAGATAAAAGCCCCCGATGTGACTGTACACCGGTCTGATCCCGCTCCCTCACCCCCCCTCTCCAGCACTCTCCAGCACCGCTGTCTGATTCTCTCCACTGTACGTACACGTTTATTTTTGGATCATCAGAGTTGGATTCCTGCACCGCCTGCCTTTCAGTTCAGGCATGCTTCTACTTCCCGCTCTGTAACCATGGGTATTGTTGCTCCTCACAACAGTGATATCACTTAGACCTGTGTTTTTTTCATCTCAAGAAAAGATTAACTGCCTTGTTAGCCATCTGTGCTGAAGGGTACAGCATATTTATAACAGCTTTAACATAACAGCCTCCAGCAGATCATTATCATTTACTGGATATCTTTCCTCGAGTGAGACATAGAAAGCTCAAATTGGACCTGAAGTCTTTCATCTGAACCAAAGCAAAGGTCTAATGCGAACTGTTGCTATCTTTCAGGTAATTAGAGACTTGGCACTGGTACATCACGACGGGAGCAGCGTTACCATGGAGACTGGCAAGCCGGGATTGGCGAGCGCTCCCATGCACATCAGCTCAGTCGCAGCACAGGCGGAGAGCAGGATGGACGTGCAGGCCCCTCTGACGGCGGTTTACATCCACACGCTGCCGGCTCTGCCGGCTCAGCCTTACCGCCAGCCTCCGGCGGCCGTCCGCGAGCCGGCCACGCTCCATCTGGCCGCTCCTCCGCTCTACTCCAAGGAGGCGATCCCGTTCCTGACGCTCCACTTCGCCGGCGAGCTGCAGCCTCAGCCCGGGCTGAGCACCGCCGCCGCCGCTCCCTCGGCCAGGCTGAAGTCTGTGGGGAAACACGTGTGTCCTCACTGCGGACGGGACTGCATGAAGCCCAGCGTGCTGGAGAAGCACCTCCGCTGCCACACCGGCGAGCGGCCGTACCCCTGCACCACCTGTGGAGTTTCCTTTAAGACTCAGAGCAACCTTTACAAACACCGGCGCACTCAGGCTCACGCACGCCTCTCGTCTGAGTCCGAACAGAGCAGCGTGGGCAGCCTGGACAGCAGCTCCAGAGAGGCTGGAGCCTCCAGCTGGTCTCTGGACGAGCATGGTGAAGAGTCAGGCTGCATGGACCGGGATCCAGGGTTACCTGCGACGGACAACATGAGTACAAAGAGTATCACAAAGATTTACCCACAAGCCTCTGTGAGTGAACAAAGTCGTCCAAACCTCAGCGGTCACAACAAAGAACAGAATGAACTCAAAAACACACTGAAGGCAGATGAAATGCACAGTGTGGGCAGTGGTAAACCCGCTCTGAGCGTGGGCCGACACCTCACCCTGCAGAGACAGGAGGCCACACTGTTCTCCAAGCAGTGGGAAAGCTCCTTATCCAGAGGGAAGTCCCAGAGCCATGAGAGCACCGACTCCGGCTTCAGCGAGAGCAGCGATCACTACCTGAGTCCCAGCAGCGTCTTACCTGAACAGAGCCAGGATTCCCTCTCTGAACCCACCAAGGAGACCCCCGAAGCGACCACCTGTGCTGAAACAGGCTCCGGTGGGCCAGAGCCCAAAGACGCTGTGAGGAAGCAGGAGCAGAAAACTCTGGAGGAGCGCATCTCCAAGCTGATTTCAGAAAACACAGCTGTGGTGGAAGACAAACAGCTGGAGAACGTCAGACCTCGAAAGACTGTTCTGTCAAAGCAGGGCAGCATCGACCTGCCCATGCCGTACACCTATAAGGACTCCTTTCACTTCGAGATGAGGAGCAGTCAGACGTCCGGCTCAAACTTCAACAGGAAGCCAGCTCTGTACAGTTCCGTGCCCACCCAGCGCTCCTCCACCGTGGAGCATGCCCCCCTGACCCGCAGCAACTCCCTGCCCTTCAGCGTTACCCTCCTGCAGCCCGAGAGCAGCAGCCCGGCCCCGTCCCGTAACAGCGATTTTGTAACGCTCGTCCGGAGGGGAAGCTCGGGTCAGATCAACCCAGCGGCTTTCACAGTGAGGCCCATGAACCAGCACTCGTCCGCCCACCGCCCACTGGTCCGGCAGACAGCCGTAGATTGCAACCACGCAGCAGACGGTCTCCTCCCGAATTCATCTGTGGAGGAGGCGAGCGGCAGCTTCAGCGGTGACATGGACAGTGCTGACATTTGTGGAGAGCCAAGCAACCGAAAGTTCCGGAGGAAGAAAGCACAGAAGTTTGCTTATAACAAGTGGTACATGTATGGGGGGGGGACGTTTAAAAAGCTCTACAGTCCCGAGAAAAGTAGTGAAAACAGCGGAATCAAAGGCAGGAAATGCTCTACGAACCCAGAGCACGATGGTCTGAAGAGGCTGACCACAGGACAGAAGGAAACAGTGACAGTATGTGGTTCTGCTGGGAACTTCTCTCACAGCGGCTCTCCTCCGGGCCACCTGGACCCCCCCGCTGCTGCTTTACCCCCCGTCTCTGCTCTGGACCTGAATCGACAAACGAGGACTGTCATGGCTCCCCTGAGGAGGAACCTGTCTCTGTCAGTTCTTCCTTCACTGTCCACCGGACCAGCTGTCAGCCTCAGAGCAGACGGTGGGACCAGGACAGAGGCAGGTGACGGGACTGATGAGGGGAAGCACAGCGGCTCAGCCTCACAGCTTCCTGGTCCTCACATTCCCTCCAACAGGAAGAAGCAGAGGACCGACTGTAAAATCACCTGCGCTCTGGAGCTGGACGCCAGTCCAGTCTCAGGGACTTACCCCGCCCCCTCCGTCCCTGCCGTTACGCCGCAGCAGGGCACGAACGTCACTTACATCAACCTCAACGGGACTCCCAGCCACAGCCGACTGGAAGCAGCCCCCTTCCCTCTCGGCAGGGTGTCCGGGACGAGCGCCTCGCCGGCCGTGTCCGTCACGTCTCCAGCGAAGAGCAGCTTCCTGCCCAAGTACCAGCTCAAGCTGCCGAGCGCCGCGGAGGCCGCGTCCACCCCTCCCCCTCCTCCTCAGGATAAATGCACCGCAGATTTCACCTCCACAGCGTCTGCTGCTCAGAGCGAGGCAGCTCCAGTCACCACATGTGCGCCGAGCGGCGGCGAGTCTGCTGCTGCCTCGCCGGTGACGACGACGCACCATCAGCTCCTCCTGCCGCGCAGAGTCACCGCCCTCTGCCACAATCTGACATCGAGTCTCGCCGTGACTCACAGGCAGTTCGCTTCAGCCACGAAAACCACCAGCTGCCTCCAGGACCATCAGGCGGGGCTGTGCAGAGCAGGCCCGGGGCTCCCCTTAACGTCTGCCGCTGCGACAGCTTTCTCACATCTGCCGTACCTCAGCCCAAACCCCGCTTCACCACAGCTCCCGGCGGCGTCCCACGGTCTGAGTTCTGCCGGTCCGGACGCTGCGGTGGCGCCGTGCCACGCCGTGCCCCTGGACCAGGTGCAGCCCGCTCCCCAGAGCGTGTTTCACGTCCAGACGGCAGACCTCCAGATCTGCCTGCAGATCATTTCTGATGAGCAGCTGGCCCTCATCGAGCCGCAGATCGAACGCCCGTCAGGTCCGGGCCTTTCACAGGAACTCGCAGACAGTGTTCAGAATAGAGTCCAGAGTTCCGCCGCTGCCGACAGCACCGTCGACACAAGGCCCGGACAGAAGCAGATGGACCAAAGTGAGCGTTTGCTGAGAAAAACTCCTCCGCTGTCTGCTCGTTTTGGGAAGCCGAGCCTCCATCTGGCTGAAGGCAGCGTCTCCAGCCAGGCTCCGGTCCCGGCAGCGCCGTCCATTTCCCCCGAAGCTCTCCGCCCGCTGCTACACCCACACGGCTACGCTCTGGTAAACATGGAGCCTCGGGGCTCAGCGGGCGGTCTCATGTCCGCTCACGCTTCGTCCGGAGGTGTGAAGTCGGAGAGGAGCCAGACTTCAGAGGAGGCACAGGCTTCTCTTTCTGTCAGCTGCCGCTCTGATGAGCGAGTTCAGCACGAGGCCGGTGGATCGGCCTCCTGCCAGCACAGGCTACACGTGAGCTCTCCGTCTCAGAAAAACCTAGAAACTGAACGGCTGGACGAAGGATTCCAACAGAGACCTGAGAACGAGGGAGACTCACTGAAAGCAGCAGGTGAAGCATGGGGGAGCGGCCGGATGGAGGGAGGACAGAGGATGTGTCAGGGACCAGGAGGAGCTCAGCTCTCCTCCTGCAGCCATCAGCTGGAAGCTGCTTTCTCCGAAGCTCCATTCAAACAGGAAGACGTGGGGCGTGGCAGAGCAGCACCTTTAAATGAATCGCAGGAGCTAATGTGCTTGGTTCCCTCACAAAAAGGCCAATTCACCTTTGAACCCTCAAACACGGAGAGGCCCAGAGACGTTCTGGACATCCATGCAACTACACACAACACCAACACAGGTATGTGTTTATCAGGTTTTATATCTGCAAAATACCGAACAAACATTTATACATGATGAAGAGTCTGAAAAGAGAACAGTCCAACGACTGGAACATGACTGAACATGACAAACATGAAGCACATGAGGAACATGAGGCACGTATACCTGTTTATTCACATACCTACCGTATGTCTCGTATTAGACCATGTGATAGTTCCAGGTTGGAGCCCCAACAGAACCCTGTACGAAGACAAATCTTTGAAATTAAGATTTTACAGTTTAATGCTGAGTATAACAAAGTACAGTCAAGGTCTCTTTACTGCAGGGCTGTTTCTATCTGCTCTCAATTATACAATTGTGGAACAAGGATTGTGTTTCAGTTGTATTTCAATATTTCATGGGGTTTTTTTTTTTGGTACTAGTATTTTTCAAAGAGAATAATTTACTAGAACTTTGAGCAGTTAGTTTTATGGTGTGTTGGCTAAACACAACCATGAGATGAAAGTAAAGGTTAGGCCATATTTCACTTTTCTGCCTCCTGGTAATCCTCTTTAAGTTCAATAATGTCTGTTTTAACCATTTCTCAGATTGTTTTGGATCAAAAACATGAATCTCAGAACCTCTAAACCCTAACAGAGTGTTGACTCACCTGTTGAGACAGAGCAGAGACAGAGAGGAGCACCGCTCACTCCAACTGAGAAGCCCCTTCTACCACAGGGTGGCAGCACACACACACACACACACACACACACACACACACACACACACACACACACACACACACACACACACACACACACCTTCACAGAGAGAACAGAGACCATGATCCTGCTGCAGCGTAATACTTGTTTCGCACAGATCTGTGGAGTTCTACAGGATTTATTTACAGTCCAATTCCTACAAATTCAGTCCCAAAGTGAAGCAGGCACCAGGAGGGTTCACAGGCCGTCCACATCCACAGCTGAAACAGAATCCAGTGAAGTAGCTCTGAGGAGCACGTCAGACAGGGAACATTTATGTGACATTAAAGGTGTGAACATCCAGGACCACATTGAAAATTCATCTGAAAGGCCGTTCCAGAGAGAGAGAGAGAGAGAGAGAGAGAGAGCTTTAAAGTGAGCATGTGCAGGTCTCAGAGTTACTTGTTCCTGCTGACTGCTCCTCACTTCAAAGCCCTTTTATGAGAAACTTCAGCCGGTTTAAAATGTGTTGGACATGCAGCACTTCCACCTTTACCAGATATTTACGACCCCTCGAAGCTGGTGCTGCAACCCTGAAAGGAGAAAATCATGAAAACGTAGAATGAAGGAAACGGCAAACCGCAAACCCTTGATTTGGTGCCGATGAGAAGAAGATCATATCTTCATTCTTCACAATCAAACTTCTGTTCACACAACCTGAAAAAGTCAGAAGGAAAAAAAAATCTATAGCAAAACATTGTTAAACTTTTTCATGCAACCAATGAGTTTTTGGTTTTGTTCCCTGAAAAAAATCAACAGAATTATTTTAATGTGTTTAAACAGCTCCTGGAGAAAACCATTTAATAAAACAAATTCAAATGTAATCAAATGAAATGTATTTTTTCCTGTCTTCAGTCTCCTCTGTGTAACCACAGTTCTCTGTAAAAGTGTTCAGAAATGAGCGCGTTGTTCCTGGCACTGTATTAATGAAGCTGGATTGAAGTGCAGATAGTCAACTTCACCAAAACAATATCAAATGCAGTTCTTGTAAAAACTTGATGAGCTGTGCTCTCCTGTTAACGGCTCAACATGTTTTGCAGCTCCAGATAAATTTACTTTGGCACAAAAGTGGCAGAAGCCATCAGCCTGGTCATAAAGTTTAGAGCCTGTGAAACTAATGCCGTAACCTGTTCACAATGTTCTGGCTGACAGGCCGACGCGTCTGCTTCAGGCTTTATTGGTCCACATTCAACTCAAACCTGCGGCGAATGCGGCGGTGCAGGTGGAGAGCCATCCACTTCCTCTGCTGGAGCTCAGGCTCTGCAGACGGGCGAATTCATTTGTTATCGTAAAGAAATTCTCTGTCAGATGACACACAGACTTGTGATTATTGTTTTAAGACAGCTAAGTCCGATTCAGATCCTGCAGTATTGACACTGAGGAAAAAAGCCGCTCGGCTCATTTGTTTTTCTTCCCTGAGGTCTCCTGGAGGGAGCCACTCCCCGGCTGAGAGAAAACATGGACCAGGCTCTGAAGCACCACCAGGCAGACAACCTCCACCCAGGCCAGGAGGGGGGGCAGGACGCTGGGCCGGGGGGAGCGGAGACGAGTGGGGGGACGATCACAGACAATCCACCAGGACTAAGACAGCGAGCAGAGTCGGACTGCAGGGAGGAGGCGATGGTGAGAGTCTGAGAATGATCAGGAACCTTCTCTGGTTGATGCTGCTTAATTCAACCTCCTGGAAGAAGACATGGGAAGAGAACTTCAGGCTGCAGGTGGTTCTGGACTGACTCCACCCAGATCCAGCTGCAGGTGAAGCTGTGGACTGGAGGTTACATAAAGGGCTTCCACTCTCAGTCAGAGGTGTAACCAGTAAACAAAGATCGATAGAATAGAATAGAAAGGCTTCTCTAATCTCTGGGCAAATAACATAGCTCCATATCGAAAACACACAGAATTCGAAGAGTAGAAGTTAAAATATTAACACGACAAAATAAATCAATAAGTACTAATAAATGTTAACATGCAGAGCTAAGCTAAGTGAAGCTGTAACTGGTGTGAGTATAGAAGAAAGACGTGTAGAAGACCTTCAGTACAGACTGATAGAAGACCTCCCTCGAGTCAGCCGAAGATTCTCAAGCTTTTTCACACTCTCAGTCCATCAATGGCTTGGGGTTAGCTAACCGTTGTCACCAGGGATATATCTGTAACTTCTAAACTCCATCAATGGATTCCACAATGTTTGCGTTTGAACAGGAATAAATGAGGTTTGTGGTATTTGAGGAATGCAGGACGCTAATGAGATGCATCAGTGGAGCTCTGAACACATCCTGCATGCTAGGAAGATGGGAATAATCCCTCTCACATTCTTCTTTTATTAACAGGGCGAAGACAGAGAAGTCATTACAAACTCCTGGCTTTCTGAGCAGCATCTTTTGCGTCTTTCCCACACTGGCTCAGGAATGTCTGAATACCCTCCACAGAGCCCCAAGCAAGCCCCGAGCAGCGACACCACCCCCCCTCCAGTGCAAGAGACCCCCGACGGTCTCACACAGCAGGTCTGTGAACGCACCGCCAAACACCACCCGTCCTGTCAGTCCAGCTCCAACGCAGAGAGTCTGTCATCAGGAGAGCAGAGTGTGTTTTCAGGGCTGGAACCCGCAGAGACTCCTGGACACCAGCTCGTTTATGGAGACGCTCCTGTGGGGAAGTACAGCTGTGGTCAGCAGCTGCTGTCAGGAAGTCGCCTCAACACAAGCCATCCAGCTGATGCAGGGAGGGACATCAGGTCGCCGCCAAAGACGCTCGCGAGTCCGGAACACGTGAGCCAGGAGTGCGGCGCTGCGTCCGAGCTGCTCCAGCTCTGCCAGCCCGTGGAGGCCCTGAGGCCGCTGCTGAGCTGCCAGGACTTCGGCCAGGACTTCAGCCGGGACAGCAGCAGCAGCGACGACGAGGGGAAGCTCATCATCGAGCTTTAAACCGGCACAAGCACCTTTTCTCAGGGGGCAGAAACAGACCGGCACTGGAGCTGCCGGTGTGCTCACACACTGTCCAGATCCAAATCCAACCACTTTCATGAACTATTTCCAGTTTCCCCAAAGAAAATCATATAATTACGACACTTTTTGCTTCAGAAGGCAATCCTGATAATCTATAAGCTTACACTCGCCAGACTACAAACTCATCAGTGCTAAGCTAAAAACATGCTAGCTCTTCGCTGTAGGAGTCTTTCATTCGCTGCACTCAAAAATCAGGGTGGACATTGTCTGAAAAACCCATAAAGACGGACTGAACTGTGATCACTTCTCATCTCATCTCATGTCAAGCATCTCATTTAGGGCTGCGTATCCAAAATTCAGGATTCATTTGACCTTTTTCCCTCTCAAAACAAAGATTCCTCTCCCTGGTATCTGTCCAGTTCTGCGAGGGCGAGCGGAGGCCAGCACAGCTTTACAAGGCATAGAACTGAAGAAGACTTTTACTGTGATTTTCCATAGAAAGCATCTGATGTTTGAAACGTATTTCTGAGAATTTCACAACACAAAAAGAGCCATGAGGTCTTTCTGAAGATGCAATGTTCACGTCGGATTTGCTCCTATTTTTCTCGAACTTTTTCAGGTTTTGTAAGAAGCTATTTGATCGAATGTAAACTCTTTCTTAATGTTTTTGTACCTTATTGAACATTGAATACATATGGAATTGCCAAAAAAAAAAGTGCTCTCAAATGTCATGAGATGAAAATGGGTCTACTGTAGTCCCCGGCCATAAGACAGTTCACAACATGACGAAACTTAAAAAAGAACAAGTTTTATTGTTATTATATAACAGTAGAACTAAATGCCATTGCTTTGCTATAATCAAAATACATGTCAAGGTTGCAGAATATTTATTTAGGGTGACTGACTTCAACTTGTTAAAATGTTCTTGATGTAATTAGAAGTTGAATCTCCTGCTCAGTTCTGACTGGGCCTTAAAGCCATAACGCCTCAGACATGAGTAGTTTTAACTCACATCCCAGACAAATACTGATGGTTATACTCATTCTAACCGGTGGATTCACCTGTTCAGCTGCTGCGTGGAACAGGATGAAACCCCGAGTCATTGAGCTGACGTGAGTATGGACAGTCATCAGTCATTATCGATGAGTGACACTCGCCGTGCGTTGACGACATGTTGGTAAACCTGTTCTGCCTCCGACGAGTCCCAGGCCTTCTGTCAGAGGTTAGCGTGTCAGCTGAAGAGGCCACATGTCAGAGATGTAGCTGAAAACATGTTGAACCTGCAGCCGATCAATCTCCTGATAAAGTATTGATCCCTGGCAGGTGGGCCGATGGAAGACCTCCAACCCTCTGTATGAGCACTGCCAAGTAGGACGTCAGCTATTCTGCCTGGCAGGGTCTAAATCATTTGGACAAATGGTTAAATGTCCACTTTCACAAACCATCACATGTCAGGCACTCGGCTGCCAAAACTCTGGGTCGCAGAAATACATTTTTTAAAAAATCCTCAACATGAAAACATGAGTAAAATCAACAAAACAAAGAGATGTCGATCTGCTAAACCACCACAGTTCATCAGAAAATCCAACACAAAACGATCAACCACACTGCTGCTGCGATAACATGAGCTCAAACATCGGCTGTTCTTCACTTAGTGAAGCTTTAAAGAAATACTCCAAAGATTTTGGACCCACGCCCTATCCCTATCATTTACAAAGTGAGACAAGCTCATAAATACCTTTTTTGTGTCCTAGTCCAGTGGCTGGCTCCCAGCTGTTAGCATCGTAGTTAGCTTAGCTCAGCTGCTGGAGGTGAAGAGGAGACGACGCCGGACTGACGAAAGTGGACAAAATCCTCCTTCCAGTGGTCCAGGGGACGGCGTATTAGCATGTGAAGTAAATCTGAATGGTTATAAAACATTTTAAAAGGCGTGTTTTCCTTTTCAATCCGTTAAAATAACGTTTTGATACACAGACCTGCGCATGCGCAGTGCTCCGCGGAAGGATATACCGGAGCACAGCAGTAGAAGCATAGACTCAGCCGCTGTGCGCCGGTATATCCTTCCGCAGAGCGCTTTGCTTGTGCAGATCTGTTTGTATCAAAACGTTATTTTAACTGATTGAAAAGAAAACACGTCTTTTAAAATGTTTTATAACCATTCGGACTTACTCCACGTGCTAATACGCCGTCCCCTGGACCACTGGAAGGAGGATTTTGTCCACTTTCGTCAGTCCGGATCTGTCTCCTCTTCACCTCCCGCAGCTGAGCTAAACTACCTTCGATGCTAACAGCTGGGAGCCAGCGGCTGGACGCACAGACACAAAAAAGGTATTTATGAGCTTGTCTCACTTTGTCAATGATAGGGATGGGGCGTGGGTCCAAAATCTTCGGAGTATTCTTTTAAAGGCTTCAGGTTTCTGGAAGGTGTTAGTCTGAATACATGCTGCAGGGTCGCTGAATGCTAAATGCTAGATGCTAACGTCCGGAGCACTGCAGGGAACAATGAGCCGCTAACTTCAGGGGAATTTATAATCTGACGGCGGTGTTGAAGATTGTAATGACAGTAAAGCCTCCAGATGGCTCTTATTAATACAGGCAAAATCTTTAAATTAAAAAACTAGAAATTGTGCTTAATTTGGACCGATGAATGAGTCTGAACTCTCTTTAGTTGGATAGAAAAAAGTGTTTGCACCGCCTCCGGTTTCCAAAGCGAAGCTAACCTGGACTAGCCTCGCTTTGGTTAGCGACAAACACACTGTCCTGACTGTGACAGCTGAACTGCTGTCTCTTTCCGTCCTCCTCCTCACGCATGATTTCAGACGGTTTGTATCTGCCGTCCCACGGCGGCGGACAGGTAAAGAGCGCCGCTCCGTTCCAGACAGCAGCGTTCGTGTGGTCTCCCCTCAGGAGGCGCTGGCTGCTTTCAGGTTGGCGTATCGGAGCCGTTCCTCCGGCCGGCGGTGGAGGTGGAGGAGCTGACGGTTGAGTGTGTGCAGCAGCATCTGTTCAGGCGTGTTCTCCGTCTCTGTTTGGCACCGCGGACTGTTGGCACCATCGGCTGAGAGATGATTCACTGCTGTATTCTAAGCACTTGTTTTCATTTTCTAATTTTATATTCCTGTTCCTGGTTGCATAAGCGAGCATGATAAAAGAGTTTGTCTCTGAGTCAGTGTGGCGTTCTCTTTTCTTTCTTTTTCTCATCTCACTCGCATCAGACTTTTGGATTATTCTTTGTTTAGGTGTGTGTAACTCTAACAGTTGATACAGAAAGTCTAAATTCAGCATGAAATGTTGAAGATTTGGATCCATGCCGCAGCATCCTGAGAGCAGCAGTCCAGCTGTCCAAACAGGCTTCATGAAGAGGAAGGGAATAAGATGAATGACAACCTCCATTTCTCCACATCCAGGCCGAACTGCAGCCTTGATAAGCAAGTAAAAACAACAACAAATTAAATCATTCTATCAGTTTAACTTTTTGAAAACCATCGTAAAGTTCTTTGTTCATTTATTTGCAAACAAGTAAACAATAAAAAAGATAATTCAAAACGTTCACTTTGAGATAAAGATGCAAACTCAAAATAGAAAGATATCAGACCTGCCGTGAGACAGGTTAGTTTGACCCTCCTGATGATGTGTTGTTGCAATAGTAATCCTGTGACTGGAGCCAAAAGTATTGGAAGAAATGTACACTTCCTCTGAACTCTTAAAGCGATACTTCAACATTTTGGCAAATTGGCCCATTTAGCACAATTCCTTAGTCATTTCGAACAGCATACTTACTGTTTTTGTGAGGGCGAGCTGTTGTTTATCCAGAGGTGAGTCGGGGAAGGTTTTCGGGACGGACACAATGGAAGTGAATGGTATTTTTGTTCCCCCTCGTCAAACTCATCAAATACACAATCCAACAACCCCAAAACACTTTGGTGGACACGTTATAATCCACACATTCACTACGCTGTGGAATATTAATGCAAAATTACGAGACTGAGTTGTTTATGCGAAGATTGCTGAGACGGAACTACTTACTAAACATGGCGTCTGGGCGTAGTGATCTCAAAAGAAAAAGTCGTTCCCAGTATTTGCTTCAGTGTCGTAACGCTACAATATTATTTGTTGGTGTTCCACAGCGTAGTGAATGTGTGGATTATAACGTGTCCACCAAAGTGTTTTTGGGGTTGTTGGATTGTGTATTTGATCAGTTTGACGAGGGGGAACAAAAATACCATCCACTTCCATTGTGTCCGTCCCGAAATCCTTCCCCGACTCACCTCTGAATAAACAACAGCTCGCCCTCACAAAAAAAGTAAGTATGCTGTTCGAAATGACTAAGGAATTGTGCTAAATGGACCAATTTGCCAAAATGCTGAAGTATCGCTTTAACTCACCACCCTGATTATTATTAATTATATGTATGAAAATTATACGTTTGAAGATACAACAAAATAATGTAACAGAAGAGCCTTGAATGCTTTTATTGTGAAATGAGTGACAGCAGAACCACAACTGAAACAGGGTCAAATAAAGAATGAATTCAACTTTTCTAATAAAGGAGAGTAAAGTAGGATGCATCTGATCCTGAAGGCTGAAGTGGACACATACAGTCTGCCAGCATCTCTCTCAAACAAAAACTTACAAATGAATTTCAATTAATCTCAATTTGTTTTGGAAATGGACATTTAAAACAGACTCATTTCTAAAGGTTCACATTGGGCTGCATTTCTAATCAGGAACGAGCAATGAAGAGAGATTTCAGTTTGTGACGTGAGCGATCATCAGAAAAACCCTGCTGCTGCTCCTGTCAGGACGCCTGGTGCTGCTCCTCCGTGTCCGGCGTCTCTCGCCTTGTTTCGGGGTGTTTGGTGCTCCTGCCACTCTCCACATCCTCCCTGTTCTCCAAACGTCCACAGCAACGTCCCACTTCAGCAGGACGGCCTGAAATTCCTGCCTTAATGACTAGATGTGTTTTACATGTAAACCTTAACTCTTCTCATGTGAACAGGAAGGAGAAAGATTAAACTCCGAATTAAAAACCATCATGTAGCCGTGGCCTGGTTTAAAGACTGTGGCTCTAATCCTCATGGCTCTAATGTTTAAAGAGTCCAGCCTGATGCTGATTTTAGGAACCTGACTCAGCTCTCATCCTGTGACTGCTGGTTCTGAAGGCAGAGCTGCAGGAAACACTCTTCATGCTCACTCAGCTGTGACTAATGTGAGTCACTGTGAGAAGCTGACAGATCTCAGCTCATCAAAACATCTCAGGACATTGTTCTGTAATGAGTCAGCAGGACCGCGCTCCTGATGGATTCTTTGACACTCTGTAACCGCTGATCGGTGTGATGGAGCTGCGTGCTACAGCCTAATAAGGAAGGCGTGACGGGAAGGCGTGTTCCTGTCTGAGGGAGTCCAAGTGGGACAATACAATCCAGTCTCACAGCAATTTGTGCTATGAGTCACGTAAACTAATCTATTGAATCTTGTCCAGAAGCAGTGCTTTGAACAGTTTTTTCGTGTCCCACGCCTCTCTTTTTAAACTAATGAGAGTGGCCAGGTGTTTCAATGAGAGTCACGTGGCCACGCCCCCCTCACGATTAAACGAGGCATATACTACTGTTTCATCCAGACACTCAGATAACAGCCAGTTTTACTGTTATTGCCCTGTCCACACTGAAGGTAACTTTAAAGATGTGAGCTGCACTGCTGAACAGGAACACTCTGGAAACCTCGCCATCGTATCCATTCCAATATAAAAGGAGAGAAAAAAATTCAGCAACTTTCTGTATGAGTGAAATACATATTGGCGATCTGGGTGGTTACATTCTGGGTTGAAATGTGTTCAGTAGTGAGTAAAGCGACATCAAAGCGAGTTTGACTGAGGACGCTCCTCTTCGTGGACATGCAGCGCAGCGCAGCGCAGCGCAGCGCAGCGCCGCCACGACTGGTCTGACCCGCTAATCCCCGCGGTCCAGCCAGCTGCTGAGCCCGGCTGGTCTCCTGAGTGAAGCCAGAGGATCCAACTCACCACAGCAGTGATCGGTCCACAGCTCTGCTCCTCTCTTACCCGAGTGGCCAAGACACGAGGTCAGAGGTCAGATGACACGACAACAAAGTCGATCATCGATTTTCAACCTGGTGCTAAATGCACTTGTGTACCCCCCTCTGCTTGAACATGGTTTGTATTATAGACAAACTGTGGCTTGCACAGAAGTCCAACAACAGAACACCACTCGGGTGGTGCCCACGTGGGCGTGGAAGTCCACCAGTAGAACCATGGAGTCCCCAGTCGGAGCACTGTCCAGCCCCCCTCCCAGGGACTTCAAGAAGGCCGGGTACTCTGCACTGCTGTTCGGTCTGAAGGCTGAGACAACACCTGTCCCCGACCCGAAGGCAAAGAAATGCGACCCTCTCGTTCACTGGGGTGAACTCCAACACATGGCGGCTAAGCTGTGGGACTATAAGCAAACCCACACCAGCCCGCCGCCTCTCACTGCGGGCAACGCCAGAGAAGTGGAGAGTCCAGCCCTTCTCAAAGGATTGGGTTCCAGAGCCCCGGCTGTGTGGAGGTGAGCCCGACCAGTAGCTCTCAATGTCCCTCACAAGCTCAGGGTCCCCCCACAACGAGGTAGTCCCCCCTGAACTTTTACGTTATTGTGTTGGTGGAGCGTGAGCGCCCACATCATCCCAGGAGCTATGTTGTCGGGGCCTTCATCCTCCTGCTACCGTCTCCAATGGCAAACAGGTCCTGGGTGACAAGCTAGACTAAAGGCGATTCAAAACGAAGAAAAATAGAACAAGGCCTGCATCATCATCTATGGTGCATCCGGGGGCCCGTCCTGGAGCCCGGCCCGGGCTTGGGGATCGAATGCGAGCGCCTGCTGGCCAGACCTTTGCCAGCGGGGCCCGGCCGGGCTCAGCCAGAACCGATGACGTGGGCCCGACCTCCGGCGCACTCACCACCTGCCGAGCGACCCGTAGGGGCGGGCGCAGTGTGGAGTGGGTGGCAGCCGACTGCAGGGTGCCCGGCGACCCGATCCCCAGACAGACGAGCTCTTGAAACTAGTCGTCCCAGAACTGCTTTATTTACATGGTATTATTACTTCTAAAGCCACATAACAAGCAAAGAATCAGAAGAACCGTGAAACTTATAGTCTAGAAAATATGGCAATACTGCACTCAGGATCTTTCGATCCTTTGAATTATTCATAGTGTAAAAACTCATCAGAAGTGACTGTGAGTAATCAGAGTACACACCTGAAAGAAGTGTTCAAGAGAATTAAAATGTGATTTTCCAGTTGGATTTCAAGAATGTCTACCGCTCTGTTCTTTCCCAGGTTGCCACAGAGGGGAATGTGGCGGCTGAGTCCGGGGACTGGAGGTCGTGGGAGAGTCCAGACATGGTCCATTCCTTCAGGTGCAGACTAAAGACCCGGGCATCGCCTGCAAAACGTCCATGTTTATTTTACAGCTCAACCGTTTGCCTTTGAGATGACATTAATGCACCATGGAAGAGAAATAAACCCTCCTCTTCCTCCGTTTTCTTTACATTGCTGGATGATGGTTGATGGAAAAACAACAGCTGGATGTTCGTAAGTGAAGCAGAACCGCAGTTGGCTGTTCAAACAGGTGATTATTGTGTCAAATAAAGAAGAGAAGCAACACGGGATCATTGCGATTGGTTGAGGTGTGGAACATACCGTCCTCTGTTTTCTCAATACACGTCCACACATTGTGTAACATTACAGTGTGCAGACGAAACTGGAGGCTACGGTATGGTATAGATGCTGACATGTGTCGTCTTACATGGAGTTAATTAATTAGGTTTGTCAAACTTTGCCTGAGTTGATCCAGAGGAGATCAGTAAAACAACAACATTTATAATTCAATATCTTTTTATAAAAACACAAAAAAGTTTAAATTTACAAAGAAAAGAGGAGAAGTTTCAATATTCTTTAATAAGCTTACTGATGGAAAATACAATCAGACATTAAAATATCATGACAATGAAAATAAATGACTCTGCTCTGCTTTTTCAGTCCAAACCTATTGATATCTCTATCTAGAAGGCTTTTGTTTCTTCAGATGAACACCATCCTGACAATTTCCACTGTACACAGTAGAATTGAACTACCACCTCACTTGTCTTCCCATACATGTGGACAAGTTTTCACTCAAAAACAAAAGAATAGGGAAAAAAACTGAAAAGAATCACCTCATGGGAAAAAAAATCATTAAATTAAAATAGAAACTATGAACATGTTGAATATTCACCACAGAGCAGCCCACAGCAAGTTACTCAGAGACTGCAGGAGTTATTTCTACTGAAGCTATAAGGTCAAAATGTGATTTTCTTTCTGGGTTTGTCACTTTATAAGTTCAGCTCATAGACTGGACTCCAGTCTCTGGGGGGCCAGTTGGGGTGCACGGGCCATATGTTTGGCACCACTACCATGGATCAATGGATTGACATTTAAATCAGAATAAATCTGTGAATAGAGTGAAGAGTGATGGAGGAAGTGCCAGTGGTCCACAGCTGGACAGCTCAGATGTTCTACCAGGGGTCAGGTTCTCTGGACCCAAACCCAGACTGCAGGAGGGTCCGATCCAGAGACTGCACGAGGCTGAGCAGAAAACCTGACCTGTCTGCTCCCGGGTCAGGGTCAGGGACCAGAGTGTCTGCTCTCTGTTGACTGAACATGCTGCAGGTCCAGGCTGTTTTCTCACCGTTCTCTGTTTGGTATCTGAAGGCCAAAAGGCATAATGTTCAAGCTGATCATATTCTGTGTTGTTGTGAGAGGTTACTGTGTCAAAATGTCGCTGCTCGTCCCTGGATGGATGGATAGATTTTTTTTTTCCAGTAATCTGTGTCCTCTGGGCTGAAATGAATTCGCAGCTCCATCCCTCACCGCTCCTCGTGGAGAGGGCGGGTTTGGGTTTTATTGTGAAAAGCAGGCTGGAATTGCCTGCAGGACATCTCTGCTGAGTCTGAGCTCATTATAAACCTGAGCGCTGCAGCGGGAGGTCACACTCCTGAGGACGGCTGGACCTGCTAATCCCCGCGTCCCTCCTGGTTCTCTTCGCGTTTCATGCTCACATCTGAAGCCTCGCGCGTGATGATGGCCCAGGCATCCCCCCTCGATGCGGGAGTTTTGTTCCTGATCGTTGTGGCAGCATGTTTCACCAGCGGTGAGTCCGGATCCTTTTCCTTGATTGACCTGTTTAGTAAAGACGGATTCTACTGTCTGTTAAAGTGACGGACAGGATGGTGTGAAACCGGACCGGCGCGTGCCGATCCAGTGCGTAAATACGCACGGAGAGCGCCAAGACTGGCTCAAAAATCCCTCCTGTTTGCTGAGTACGAGAACAGAACATTAACATTTACATTTATTGTTGAGTGAGGACATTTTATTGTGTCTTACTGGACTCTTGCTGTATTAATTAGCTGTAAACATTTGGTCCTCAGCCGTTTTATCAAGGATCAAGTGTTCTGTTCTGCAGCACTCTGTCATTTTGGATGGACTTTAGTTCTGAATTCTATGTGCATATTCTGAATGTTTGTTCTCATTAATGATGGACAGATATCCTGATGTCCTCTGGACTCAGTCCTGCCCAAAACCCCCTCTTATAAGGAACAACCTCAAGAAATAAAGACTGGAGAGACAGGGTTTTGTTTGTTTTGTCATTGTAATCATTTGGCATCTCCACAAGAAGAGGATTTCCGTTTTTCTCTCGCAACTCAGAGATAACAGTAAGAATTCTGACATAAATTGAAGTAAATTTTGGGATTACATTCAGAATTTTGAAGACAAAAATCTCAGAATGAAGAGAAAAAAGTTGAATTGGTCCCCACATTTGTACCTTAACAGGAATTTTTAAAATAAAATTTCCTTGGATTCTAAGGATTATATCTATATTTTTTGTGGACACAGACCTTTGAGTCGATGTTGAAACAACTGTACAAGATCCTACAACACTGTAATTAAGACATTCAGACTTCACAGGGTACATTTTTTTGTAAACCCACTTGGATAAAGAGGTGTTTAGTTCTTTTGTTTGTTTGCCTGTTTTTAATAGCATGACCAAATCTGATGGTATTTTCTTAAATAGCACCAAACATGCTTCCTCAGTTTGGCCACATGGTGGCAGTGTTTTTGTCTTTCGTCTGTCATGTTTTTCAGAGAACTTTGAACATTAACATTCCTGACTAACAAGTCAACAATGACTGCATTACACTAAGCTGACTGTGGTGATGATCCAGCTGTCTCATGAAGCCGAGGCACCACAGCTGGAGCCGTGCTTCAGCTCGTCAGATGTTCAAACCCTCCGTAGTGAGCAGGTGAAGCAGACAGCAGCGCCGTTCCCTCAGAACACACTGGTGAACACACACACGTTCTGCTGTTCCCTCAGGTTCCCCGTCCAGCGGAGACCCGAGTCAGACTCGGGAGGTGTTGGAGCTGAAGGTGAGCGGTCCGAGCAGCGGCGGCGGCGTCCAGGCTGAAGCCCGGCCCCCCGCTGAGAGCCACCCGCCGAGCTCCAGGAGGCGAGCCAAGAGGTGCACGTGCTACACTTACAAGGACAAGGAGTGTGTTTATTACTGCCACCTGGACATCATCTGGATCAACACGCCAGAGTAAGAGCCTCAGTCTGCACGGCCGACTCCAGTCCCTCTGCTTCAGCGCAGTTTCCTCCCCAGATCGCTCTTTAATTCAGCCACAGAATGGAAAACTCAGCTTGTACCCGGGTTTAAAAGCAGTGTGAAGCACTGACCTGCCGGCTCTTCGGAGGCCTGAGCCTGGTGTGTGTGCAGATGAACGGGTCTCTGTGTGACGGACGGATTCAGATGGATGCTCTTTGTTTGCGTTGGTCGCTGAGCGCTGCTCTCTGCCGTTCAGAGGTGGAGCGAATGGATCAGACCTCGGGTTGAACTTGTTTGATCAGATCTGACGGAGCCGTCCGAGTGTTTTCTCGTCTCGGTACGTCTTGTTACTTGGAGAGTTCATGTAATCCGGAGGGTCTAGACTGAGCTCTCAGGTATTTTAATTCCTCTGGATTTGAGTCAGGCTGCAGGAGGAGGGTGGATCCTCTCTCCGGTCCATCTCACATGCTTTGATTATTAAAAAAAGTAAATCCTGAGAGAGCTGACTGGATGTAAAGTTACATCACTCCTGCATGCAGTGTTTCAAACTGCGGCTCTAATTCTAGCTGTTCCGCCAGGCTTGTTTCACTCGCTCGTTGCACAGATTTCCTAACCTGAGATTCACAATCTGCAGGTGTGGGATCTGAGAGGAACCGCTGGACGTGTCCCGGCCGAGGCCCTCCCAGACTTTTTGATCTCTGGCATGCACGCTCTGTCAGAGCGACGCTGTGTGTGGATCTCCAGCCAGATTTATCTGCCCTCTGTTGACTCTAAACGATGGGCCCCAGGGGACCCTGGCTGCATGCGACTGGAGGAGCCGGGAAACACACCTTCAGGCTGCTTACAAAGAATGTGTGTGTGTGTGTGTGTGTGTGTGTGTGTGTGTGTGTGTGTGTGTGTGTGTGTGTGTGTGTGTGTGTGTGTGTGTGTGTGTGTGTGTGTTTAGACTGAGGCGTGGCCTCCACCTTGATCAGTTCAGAAGCTCTGAGGAGCTCTTGGTCCTCCTTAAGAAGGAGAGTGAAAGTGTTGTGAGACGAAACAGAAGTTGAGCTTTTCACACTTTGCAGGAGGAGCTTCATCCGCTGGATTCCTCTCCTCTGGGGCGGCGTGTCGTGTCAGTGTTTTTGATAAATGGCCACCAGAACTTTTCTCTTCCACAAATGTGTGACAGACGCTGAAGGCTGACGGGCTGCAGCGTCGGTTCTGCTTCGTGTGGAATCGGCCTCCGGCTGCTCGTAGCTTCATATGCCGGTCTGACAGCCGCTGTGGATCCAGCCTCTGACCCTCCTGCAGGGCTGTCTGACTTCAGGGGAAGCCACACTCGATCAGATTGGTTTTATCTGCTGCTGTGTTGGGATGAGAGTCCAGCATCGATCACATCACTCAGACCTGCCGACTGGAATGTCTGCTTGTTGGAGTCCGTCAGTAAAGAGGACTGAAGCCCAGTCACGTCATATACAGGTTTTCGTCCATGGCGATGTGAGTCAAGGGCCGTGGAGGGTCAGGTGGCTGGAACCCCATGACGCCACATTCACTCATTCACTCTTTTTATCCTCAGCTTTTGAGCTAAATCGAGGATGGAGGTGCAGTGGTGCATGTCCTGTGGATGAGTCTGTCCTGGATTCATGACTGTCAGATTCAGACTCTTTCTTCCAGATCAATAGAAGGAGACTGGAAAAGAAAAACCGTCTGTGTTTGTCGTCTTCCTGTAGGCCGGATTGAATTCCTCAATAATCGTTCCTCCACAGCGTCTCCTCTATTAAAAAGTAGAATTTTTTTCAGATTTGTTATCAAAATGCAGATTTCTTCTCTGTAACTCCCTTCATCATCGGCTCCAGTGAACCAGCTTGTTTCAGTGCTTCTCCGCCATCGACCACGAGCTGCTCGCTCTGAGTTAACGTTCAGTTCAGAATGGATTCCGGATCTCAGCTCTGTGAATAAAGACGGCTGAAACCCCCGAAGCTTCTTGAATTTCTGCTGCTCCAAGCTAATGTGGCTAGCACGTGATCTACAAAGGAGGAGAACGTGTTCGGTGACTGGAAACACACACACACACACACACACACACACACACACACGCACACACACACACACACACACACACACAGCGGCCACGTCCGCCCAGACCTCCATGTGATCGTGATCGTGGAGCATGGAGTGGAATTCTGACGTACTGCAGTCATTTGTCTCTTTATTGACATTAGCTTTGCAGAAATCTGCTTCCCCTGCTGTTCCTATCATGGCATCAACACTTCCTGAAAGGTCACGTCCAGATGGACCTTGACCTCTGACCTTGTGGCAGAAAACATCCTTCTGTAATGAAATCAGCTCTCAGTGAAGCAGAGGCCATCTTTGATCTCTGATGCGCCAGTTGTAGCTTCAGTGAAGGTTAAAGGTCGCCTGATGCCTCTTCGACCTGGTGGAGGTTGTGCAGACACACACACCATAAATCTCCTCCTCCTCCTCCTCCTCCTCCTCCTCCTCCTCCTCGGTGATAGAGATCACACTCCAGCCTTTGAAAGACTCGCTGAAATATGTGGATGGAAAACGTTAACCACATGCTGCTGTGGAGCCTGACACACTGCTGCATATGTACATATATATCATAACACTCCTCCAGTACCGGCGTCCGCCTCACCTGTGTGTGTGTGTGTGTGTGTGTGTGTGTGTGTGTGTGTGTGTGTGTGTTCCAGGCACACGGTTCCATATGGTATGTCGTCGTACCAGAGGCCCGTGCGGAGGAGGCGCTGGGCGGGGCCGGGGCGGGGGAGGCGGGGGGAGGCGGAGCCCCCCCGCTGTGTGTGTTGGCTGCAGACGGACTCGTCCTGCAGCAGCTTCTGCATGCACCGGTAAGGAGGAGCCAAACCGGAGGTCCCGGTGCGTCACACCGATGGAACGGCTTCATGCAGACTTTCATTCTAAATATTAGGAGGAGTGTTTTCTTTAATAACTTGTGTGTAACAGCGCAGAATGCTTAATGAGCTCAGGACCAGAGTGGCTGAAATTTTTAGGTAACGGACCGCCTCTGACCGAAAATGTTATTCATCAGCCCTGTTTTTTGTAATGGCTTCTAATCGATTAAACTGATCAGTGCTTTTTGTTTCATTAATGGCAGTAACAACACCCTCCTCTGTCACATGTAGCATTAGCATTAGCATTAGCATTAGCGTCGCAGATCTCCACAGACTTAAAGAGCCGAAAGAAGCAGTTGCATCTGAAGTTAGAGGAAGAAACAACATGATGTGAATGTATTTTTGGACATTTCACCGTTTCGTGTCATGAAAAGTTGAAGTTTTCCTGCTGTTTGGTTTCGTATCGTCGGACGGAGGCCGCCTGCCGTCGGCCCGGCCTCTCCAGACCAGCAGCAGGACTGAGCTGTGTTTTCCTCTCTGCTCCCCAGGAGCCGGCGGCGGCCGCTCTGAGGCCGGCGTCCGGTCCTCGTCGCTGCGCTGGTGTCTGGCGTTCAGACGGATGGACGCCGTGGAGGCGGCCCCTCCCCTCCCCTCCTCTCGGCCTGCGTGCGCCGGACAGGCGCCCGCCATGTTTCCGTCAGCTGAGGAGGTCGGAGCGCTCGGCGGGGGCGTGTTGGCTCGCCGCCGGCTGCGTTTCCAGACTTTCAGTTTGCCCCGCTGAACCGTGCTCCTGACTCTTCTTCACTTCTGGTTCGGAGGAAAACGAACTGGAAAGTCCTAGAATTTGTCTCATAAGCTGAACTTTAGCTGGAAGTCTGGTGTTTAGGAAACGTTTCACCACAATGAGGCTCATAACTTTCAGAACATACCTGGATGTACATTGAATAAGTTTAATATTTTGTATTTAATATTCTCTCTTTGCCGTTGCTAGCGAGTGCTGGGCCCTGTGGAGAATCTTCACCTAACAATACACCTATTTATCTCTATATTTTTATTGCTGCTCGGGAGAACCCTAACCTCTGTCGTCACAAAGAGAAACGGACACGAGAGCAGTTTGTAGTGAATTAAAGGGAAGACAAAAGGAAGAGGGAAGCTTCTTTGCTTTATGTTTGAATTGTTGTCTTTTTAAGTGAAACCAATGTAAACGGAACATAGTCTTCATGTTTATTTATACATATTCACTTTTATGTTGAAGTTCTCTGTAAATACAGATTGTTATTTTAAAGAGCTCATTTAGGGTCAAATTTGATGACTTTATTTCACATCACTGACTGGAAGTAAAGAGCTCTTCATGATGGGAACATCTTCATCTGCAGATCTTTTTTTTACACAACAGAAAACTTAAACATTCAAATTAAAAGCAAATCCATACATTTAAGAGTTTAAAAAAAACAACAAAAAGAAGAGCGTTGAGGTGAAAAGCATGCTGGGAAAAGATTGAGGAGACAACACTGTGAGAACCAATGACGCTCTGCCTTCTTCTAGAGCACCAAGTGTGTGTAATTTAGCACCAGTGTCGTTTGACTGCTGCGGAATCAAACCACCAGTCAGAGGAATGTTCACAGCAGGCTTTTTCCACTGAAATCCTCCCGTGTGGTTTGTAAACACATTAGAGCAGAATGAGACGGTTTAAATAGGCATGATTAACTGGAAGCAGGCTTTTATTTTCTTAATTCCACGCGTCGGGCTGGATCAGCGCTCGAACAGCCCAGTATTTATGTGTGAAGATCAATTTATGACATTTTTATGAAATGTTGCCAAAACAACAGCGTGCATATTTGGAGATGAACACACAGGATTGAACAAACAAAAGCATCACACTGAAGCCGCTGATAAGCTTTAAAGGAAGATTTGTGATGGTTGCTGTCACAATGGTTTATTCCTTATGAATTAGAAAGTAGAGGCGACGGTTGCTTTGGACTGCAGGCAGACAGGACTGCTGGAGCTGGGTGATGAGTTCAGAGGACGGTTTTCTGTGCCACGGCCTGCAGATTGCTGAAGATGAGTCATGTAATCACAACCATTCCCTCAACTTTACTGCCAATAATTATGTCCTATTTAACATAATCATGATCTTCAACAGGCTGCCTCAAGTCTCATTCCTGCCCAGTATGATGGATTTCGATCTTTATCGCTGTGATCTCATCAAACTCAAGATATTCTACACAGATCTTATTTTGAAGGCTCCTGCTGTGTGCTGCTGAGGGTGGTCGTATCCCCGTGTCTGTCTTCACTGTGGTGTTGTTGAAGACGTCACCGGGGCGTCCTCGGCCTTTCTTCCTGAGAATAAAGCCGTTGGAAGCTCTGACACGAGTCGCCTCCTTTATTTATCGCTCTGACTTTCTGGGAGTTCTGCCAGCAAACTGCCTTCAACAGTGTTCCCCATAAATTCTTCTCCACTTTTCTCCCACAAACTGACAGATATGTCTGTTAATACATGAGAAAAGAGCACATCTGCCCTTTAATGCCACGCTAAGCAGTCTCAGTTTTCCTGGAATACATTATAAATCAATCTCAGTATTCCTGACGCGCTGTCTCTTTTATTTTGACAGTTTGTATGAATCCTGCATTGAAGGCACGATGAAAGTTCTACTGCTTGATCTGAAACAACGTTCATGTGCACACACACACGGTCTTAATTGAAACAGAGTGTCTCTTTGACTTATTTTGTAAATACTGTCAGATCTGGAGGAGCTTCATGTGATAGAACAGTGAGCTGAGAGCCTGGATGAAGCCAGAAGTGTGTCTGATATTCCTGTTTTCAACGCTTCCAGATGAGACTGATCGCCACAGATGCCCTGCTGCTCTGCTCAGGCTGTGTGTTTGTTCCAGCTGGATATTTGTTGCAGAAAAAAATCTCTTCAGGCCTGCAGAACTAGTCCCTCAAAAAGCCTTTCATTACAAATCTTATAAAACAATACAAGATTCAGCAAATTACAGGAGCAGGCATGCTGGTGAGATTTTCACCTCCACGAGCCTCAGGTTGTGAACAGAAGAAGGCAGATGCTTCTTCTGCCTATGATCCCAGAAGTTAACAGGGCTGCATCAATCTGAGCTCAGATCCTGATTTTAAAAGCTCTTAATGTGAAAGGAGATGTCTCGAAGTGCTTCCTGTCTGAGCTCAGTGGCCCTCACACTGTGCACGTGGATAATGAAGTAATCTGCTAATGAAGTGATCTGCGCTGCGTCAGTGGATACAGGTCATGCTGAGTGTTACAGTCAGGCGTGAGTGTGTGTCAGGGCAACAATTCGTCTGCAGGTCCTCCGGTTTGAAATTCAAACAGGTAGAAAGAAAAGAAGAAAAAAAGCACATGTGAAACTAACAGTCTGCCAGTGAAAGGTTTATTTTAAGAAGAATTAATCGGATGTTCATTTAATTGACTTTTACGATTTTCTCTGTCATTTATTACTGTTAAAGTTAATGGTTAAAACAATCAAAAGCTTTCCTAACTGAAATGATCAGTTCAATTCTCGGTTCAGGGTTATGACCCTACATGGAAGTGAGGGCTTGTTTTGGTTGGGATGCTGCTGAGACCTTCGGTTCAGGCCGTTTTCTTCCGTCCCAGATAAAAGATAACGATCATGATGGAATGGTGGCCATATCTTTACTGCTGGCTCTAAATCTTTCGTCACACTGGAGACTGGGTCAAGTGTTGTCTTCATGGTGCAGTCTGCTCAGAGCAGGATCTCAGCTGTTTCTAGCACTGCTCTCCTGGACAGAGATCTCAGATGTTGTTCCTGGTGTTTCCTGGAGCCATGCCTCCACCACTACTGGCTCCACTGCTGCAATCTTCAAGTGGTTGTGCGATAAGAGCCCAGATCATTTACAGAAAATCATGAGGGGATAGAAGAAGGACATTCAGTAAGAAGAGAGCAGAGCTTCCTGCGGCGCAGATTTGAGACGCCAGTCCCAGCTCAATGACGGTACTTCACATACATGCAACTTGAGCGTTCAGACCGCGGTCGCCTTGGACAATATCAGATACATGTCTGATTTGGTACCACATATGACCGAGGCCTGGGTCTGCTGTGGAAAAATCTGAACTGTAACGCTTAAACGGTCACACAGCAGATGAGCTATGGGTCAACGTGAGCAAAAACCTGAACTGAGTGGCGTCTGTCTGCAGTGAGAACAGACTCTAAATTACCCTAAACTCTAAATTAAAAACCTATTCAAGCTCTGAGAAGAGGAAGACCTTTGTGCACCTGAGCCCTGTGGCCCTGGATTGGATGAGCCTGGCTCAGCCATCGATCCTGGATGACGGGATCCTGCCGTGGTGTATCAGACTCCAGGTGCTGAGCGGAGGGACCAGCAGGGACTTTCCAGAGTTGCAGTGACTCATCGATACATCTGTTCTTCGTGGCTTAATTCACCGTTCGGCCCGGTAGGAGTAAACATGTCAGTTGAAACAGTCTCACTCTGCTTCACACCACAGTCATGACACACATTGAGCCAGAGGCGCTTCGTTTTCACCTCAATAAAATGTTGCTGTGTGAGGCTGAGTAAACACTCCTGAGCTTACTGGATTAAACACATTCAAATGTCTCAAAACACACAACTTTTATGGTTGATCTGGAACAGGAAACCTAAAGACCGGAGACTGGAGGAAGCTGTTGTAAGTTTTTAATTTGCTTTTAGTCAAATCTAAAGGAAAAATATCCCCCACTCCTCTTCACTGTCACAATCAGCTTCTGGATTGTTTTTGTACGCTTAAAAGGGGGATGAAGACTTGTTGGAGTTGGTCTGGATCAAAGATTTTCAATATTATTTAATGTTTCTCTAAAATTAAAAGAATAAATGAATACTGTATCAGCAGGTTTTTGCCACCTCTCACTGACTAACATTTGCCTGGAGCCAGAAAACATTATGAGAAAATTAAGATTAAAAAGAAGGAAAAAAGGATATAACAAAAAGGATAGCTGTATATTAAAGGACAGAATGTTACCAAAATATTGTAGATCATTTCAAAATAATGACGTTTAAGAGGTTAAGACGCCACTTAACAACTGTGCAAAAGTGTATTACTGGTAGTTTTAGCTGTCAGATCAATTAGCTTTTTTTTTTAACAGTGTAGTCACTTTCATTAATTTCCACCATCTCACCTGTTAAGCCATTTCAGCAGATTTACATAATTAACCTATTTTAAAGGTTTTATCTGTTTTTGATTAGGAGATTCTTGTTTTAGAAAATGTCAGTCAGAGCCTTTCAGTTCTCAGCTACATGTGTGACATTTTTAAAGGGGCTGTATCATGCAAAATTCACTTTTTGTATGTTTTAACCTTGTTATATAGTTATGTACTCACCGAAAACTCCCCCAAAGCGTTTTTTTCCTTCGTGCCTGCGTGTTTAAGCTTTCCTGGTGTTTCTGCTGCTCAGAGAGGCAGCCCCTCCCGCACCGTGAAAACGCTCTGTTTTCCCACCTTCACGTCACACTGTGAAGATGGCTCCCCTGAGCCCCCCTCCCGCAGGCCCTCAGCAGTCAGCATTGCTGCTTTTTGTAACTCCGATGTCGAGGATAAACTTTGACCATCGTCTGAAAGCAACAGTCAAGCAAGAGCAAGAGTCTGAAGGGTCTGAAGGGTCTGCGCTTGGTGAGTTTCTAACAGGAAAAGATGTTTTTGCGTGTGGAGAAGCTAGAGCTAAAGAGCTAAAGCTAGCCAGCGTATTTGTTTTGAAGCGTCGATTGGTTGAAGTAGCTGTCAATCAAAATCCACAGGGGGGGAGGCAGGATGTTCAGTGAAACAGAGCGTTTTCTCTTCCGGGTTTCAGAATTAGCCCCAGAAAATCTTTTATTTCACACAAAATGACTTTTCCTTAGCACCAAAAATAAACTATTACCATGTTAATGCCATTTCTAGGGTTTGGACTAGCTAAAAAAGCATGATACAGCCCCTTTAACAAATCAAATTGTTCAGAAATCTGTGGAAAATTCAGTGAATAATTCTACTTTAAAGGTGCTGTAGGCAGGATTCCGCATCTCCTCCATCTTGCTTAGGCTTACCTCAGCAAGATGGCGATTTGACCCATCTAAGATGGCGATTTGAAACCCAGCACAGCCAATCCTGTCCTGTTTTCTTACGCAAGTTAAGCCCCTCCCACAAGAACGTGCGACGAACGCCCCTCGACCAATCACGGTTAGAGCCTCAGGGGCTCTTCTGATTGGTCAAAGATACCTGGAGCTGTCGAGATTCCTTTTCAGTTCAGAACAGAGACAGATGGAAACGCTGCGCCCTCGCGGTAGAGCAGTTATGCTACACTCCTAAAGGATTATCAATGGATACTCTAACATTTAATCCAAAGAAAACACAGAAAAATTAGCATTGACAAGCAAAATCCTGCCGACAAAAGAAAACCTCTTATCTCGTGTTCGTGTATGTCAAACATACACTGCTGACTGTCCAACCGCCTCCACAAAATGGCGGCGTTTTAGGCACGTCTCTCCACGGCCAGCGAGGCGTCTACAGAGACAACACATGAAAACACACTGTTGAAATTATCCTGTTGAAATACATGAACGAGTGTCTGAATGTTGTTCAATGAGAAATCCTTTAATTCTTGCAACATTTTCCAGATGGCAGTGTACTGACTGTTGTCTTAATGTAGGCGTTGAATTTCAGGTCTGAGTCCATCGTCACGTCCAGATTTCGTCCTCAGTTTGCCATCCCGAGTGACTTGGAATCAACCATGGCGATTCCAGCAAAGGACCTCCAAGCGGGTGATTTTCTATTCTCCTCATTATTTTGAAGGCTTGAGGCTGGTGATCAGTTCAGGCTGAAGCGAGACACTGAATGTGTTTCACTCTTGTTCTTAAGGCTGAAGTTTATCTCCAGATGTGTATCAAAAGATGACACGCTTCCATCTATTGTCGTGTGACAAAGTGCTTGAACCTCTGGGAATTTAGAAAACATGAGACACTCTCTCCGTCGAACACATCTGGATCACATCGTGGAGTCAGCCGAAAGACACACTGACCTTTCAGCACATTGACACGCTCATCCCGGACAGGTCAAAGGTCACCTCCTGTCCTACAGAGATCAGGAAACAATGCGGTAACACTTTACTTTAAACACCCGGTATAACACATTATATAGACACTCATAAACGATCACAATGCTTTATAACCCACTATACAGCATTGGGTTGGGGTTAGGGTTAGGGTTAGGGTTCGGTCCTGGCATTGTGATCATCTATGAATGTTTATAACTATAGCGACACGTGTTATTATGGCATTATAATGCTTTATAAATGTACTTATAATATGTTATATGGGGGGGTTCAAATAAAGTGTTACCAACAACGCTGAGATGACCTGACATGGTCATTTTCAGTAGCACAGTCTCTCAACTGCAGTGTGTGTGTGTGTGTGTGTGTGTGTGTGTGTGTGTGTGTGTGCTCTGTGATGAACTGGTGACCGGTCCGGGGTCTCCACGCCCTTTGCTCTCGGGACCCTTCCCTCCGCTGAGCTGCAGCAGGGGATGAAAGCAGTTTGGGGTTTTTCCATAAATGGACCAATCAGACGGAGGAGAGCTTCGTGGCGCTCCGGCTGAAGTTCGGGGCTCGGAGGGGACGAGCATCATTTAAATATGACACGGGTTCAGAATGTTTGACACATAAAGATCGTGCTTGTGTTTGACCCTCGTCCTCTTGATGGAGCTGTCTTCATGAGGGACGGGAATCCAGGAGGTCAGGCAGAGGTCATGAGAACACGTCACTTTCATGTTCCTGGTTCCAGCTGCGCCAGCGTTCTCCTCGTGTGGAACTGAACTGTTGATAGTGCAGCTGAACTGGGAGCGGCGGGTCGGGGGCGTGGCGAGGCGGCTGCTGGACCTGCTCCCGGTTCAGGATCCTTCGTGACTCCATGATTCACGGTTCTCTGCGTCCTCAATGTGTCGCTCTGAGATTTACACTGCTAAACTTCTGTCTCCCAGAAGTACGTTTCACATACCGTTCAGACGTTACAGCAGCCGGGGAGGCGGTGGGGTCAAAGGTCACACTCAGGCGGGGGACGAGGGAGGACGGAGGGACGGCAGAGGAGGGCTGGGTCTGTCAGTGAAACTGAACACCGTGGTGACGGAGGAGTGAGCCCAGGGGAGGAGGTGAGTAATGAAACGACGTGGGCCCAGGACCGAGCCCTGGGGGACCCCCAGAGAAACCCCCAGAGAAACCCCCAGAGGAACCCCCAGAGAAACCCCCAGAGAAACAGCCAGACTTCTGGCTCCTGAACAGGCCGGAGTCCTGAACCATCAGGATCCCGGCCCGGCGGTCCAGCAGTCCTGATGGGAGGTGGTGCTGAGTGCTGCGGAGGGGAGTGAAGGAGTCCGGAGCGGCTTCCAGTCCTTCAAACCAGGATCCCATCCTTTCTCCGGTGCTGTTGTCGTCTGGTGTTGGTTTTGCTCTGGTCCTACCTTCATAATCACCTGATGGGTTCTCATGGGTTCTCCAGGACGTGGTGCTCCGGTGGAAACACACACTAGAAGAACCTTTTATTTCCAAGTCTTTCTGCTGTAAATGTGTCAGAAAAGTCCAGTACTGGTGGTTAGAAGCAGATGATTTGCGGTTCATCCGACCCCTGCTGGTGGTCGGGAGGTTTCAGTCAGCAGGAGAACGTCTGGTTCTCGTTCTGATGCTTCACAGAGAAATGGAACGTGTGAAGCTTTCTGCCACTTTTATGATCAAGAAACTTTTTTTTTCACCGGATGAGAAAAATTTGAGGATTCTTGTAATTGTTCCTAATTGTTTTTCAGGACTTCTTAGTAGCAAAAGTCCTTGTGTTCCACTTTCTGCTTAATGTCATTGTCCGTCTACATCTTTATTCTAGTTTGAATCGATGTATTTTCACAAACAGATGGAAAACACAACTGGAAAACACAACACTAACATTACCTGTATGAACAGAGGCCAAATTCAAACTATAAAAAAAAATGAGAGCTTAAACATTTTCAATTTCATGGAGTTAAATGAGTTCAATACATCACAGAATGCTTTTTAATTACGTAAGTCAGTGTGGGGTTATTTGTTTATTTGTTTGTTAGTTTGCTCTGTCTTTGAGCCTGATTCCATTGATTTAGGGGGAAAAGTCTTTGCATGTGTTGAATCTGTTGCTTATTTCCAGTCAGATCGGGGAGAACTCGGCCGAGCGTAGCCGCTAAACAGAAGAGCGGCTTCTCTCTCCACTCAGTGCCTGAAAGGTGGAGTTTTGTGGCGTCTGCTGACCACATGGATCAACCCCTCAGAAAACACTCATCTGAGTGGCCTCGCCGCTGTGCAGGATCAGGTCTGGTCATGTGGTCAGTCGTCCATGCTAGCAGCCGCAGTGTTGGACGCTCCCAGCAGGAGCTGTGAAGCTGACAGACCTCCAGAGGGGGACGCTCATGACTGAGACCTCCTCCACTCTTCTTTCTCTTTATACAATTAGATTCACCTCCCTCCATTTCAAAGTTCCTTTATCAGCACTAATCCATGTTTCTGATATTTTAAATATTGTGGAATTGGATAATAGACTTCTCCCGGTGAAATGAAGTACTGATAGTGACCCGTTGGTTTTTATGTTCTGGTTTTATTGTTAGAGCTGGACTGTTGGAAAGCATAATGTAGTCACGTCCTTTAGAGGAGAGCTGTTCGTCCGGTGGGGAAACATCTGAGCTGCTCCTGGAAGAGCCTGGGAGGAAGACCAGCTCTGCCGCCGTCGCCATGCTCTGATGGGTGAAGATGACTCGTTCTGTGGGTTTTTTGTCCTAACAGTGTGGACAGTCTCAGATTCTAAACTTCTGTTTTCTTTTGGAACCAAAAGGATGTGAAGGCAGACAGGGGGACGGCGGTTTGATTCCAGAGGATAAACACTGTGGTTTTATTGTTGCTGCTCTGGAGGAAGCTTCTGAAGCTCAGTGCTGAGGTGGAGACGCACGAGAAGAGATCCAGACTTGTTCTGTCGTCCTGTGGGAGAATTCTCACACGAGAATCAGCTGAAGCTTCTCCGACTCCGAGCTGCAGCAGGAGAGCTGATCACTACTGTCAGAAAACACCGTCAGTCTGACTCTGACTGTACGAGCTGATGAAAAGATGATGAGGAATCGGCCTCAGACTCAGCGGCAGTCTTTATAGATAGAGACCAGGCTCCTGTCCTCTTTCACCTGAAACCCTGAGGGACCTGGGAAAACCTCAGGCCTGGTCTTTACATCACAGTGTGAAGGACAGAATGAGTGTTTTCCTGACTTTAAGCTGAAACATCCAGGAAAATGAATTGTAGTTTTGTTCTCTGTGAAAATGACGTGTTGTGTTTGCTGCTATTTACATGAAGCTGAATCGAATTAAAAGTGAAAGAAGGCAGGCAGCTGTCAGGGACAGACATGGGGTTAAGGACGAGTCCAGCACTCTCCGGTGTGTTTATTTTACAGCTTCAGTCACACAAAGAAGCTCAGTGTGGGTGAAGTGTTTGATTATCAAGCCTTTAAAGACAAACTAGTGAAATTCCTTCTTGTCCAGGAGATACACCGGCGGTTTATTATTGCTTCCATCTGGGAAGTCGGGGTTGCTGTTAGAGAGGAGACGCCGCTGCAGTCGGTTCAACAGAGGAAGGAGGAGGACGCTGAAGTCAACGCACTTCCACTCTGCTGAGGCCGGCAGCGAACTGAGGACCTGACGGAGGACTGCGCTCCCACTGCGGCCGTCCTACTCTCAGTCAGAAGATTATTTGGAAGCAGAACACCTGCCTGGTGTAGCAGCGCCGATCATAAACAACCAAACAGCAACGCAGCGGCTGCGAAAAGACCCTCAGCTGTGAGAAGAGAAGTCTGGCGGACGGACTGCGGAGGTGAAACACGTCACAAATCAGTGAGCTCAGTGGGGATCAGCTGTCTCGGCCGGAGGGAGAACATCTGATGCTCTCAGGCCGACTCCACCTGTCCCGGCCTGCTCACAGTCAGACTGTTCTTTACTTCAGCAGCATCAGCACTCTGTGCTTAAAGTTAAATCTGAATTTGTAGAAAACAGATTTCAGTTTTCAAGTTCAAAAGTTCAGCTCAACAACCTTCCAGGAATTAGATACCGAAGCTTTGACTGTTTGGAGATACAGACTCTGGAACTTTTACATTATGAAGTTTCTAAAGTCTGCATCAGAAAACTCAGAGTTCAGTCAGTGAATGTAACAATCATGAAAATCCCACCACTCTGAGTTCTGAGCCAATCCGTCTCCTCCGCAGGAAGCACCTCGGTGATGGGAGTTCTCTCAGCGTCACCTTCCTGCCTCAGAGGGAGCAGACCCAGCAGCCGGCGAGCTGCAGTCCGTCTGGCTTCTCTTCTTTTCATTAAGCTTAACGATTTCCAACTGTTCACATCCTCATCATCAGTCCCATGATGCTCGTCAGAAGTTTGTATTGACGAAATTACAGCGATCAAAGACATGTTTCTGTTTAAATAACGGTCCAAACACTGAATATTAATAACTTCCAGGCGCTCCTGTCTGTTGCCATCGATCGCTGCGCCAGAAGAGTTTCTTTGAATTCTATTTTCAGCTGCTGGTCCCGTTCTGATGTGACGCCCTCTTGAATGTTGCCGTCCCGGAGCGTCCGCTGGCATTACTGCAGTCTGGACTCCAACGGCTGCCAGTGGGTTTTAGAACCCGGGTTCCAGCTGTTCCAGTTCTACGATCTGAGGAGGCTGAGCAGAACGATTCAGTCTGCAGATAGCACTGCAGCTGTCAAACATCTGTCCAGAGGAGTCCAGAAAACACACACACACACACACACACACACACACACACACGCTGCTTGGCGTGGAAGCAGTTGAGGAGACACTGTCAGCAGTGAAGACACTTCTGAAAGAAAATCAGCTGTTATGAATCATCTCAGGATAAATTCAGAACAATAATAGTAAGTTTACCCTCCTGCCTGTATTTTGAACAAAGTGTCTCTTTTCTCCCATTCTCAGCAGCAGTATCATCAGTGAATGTAATGAAATATTAAAGTTAAATATTAAATGTAAATACTGATAATATGTGCTGCTGGGACAGAACAATAAAAACAACCATCTGACTGAGGCTTCATCCACAGAACCCTTCCGTCGCTACAGCTGCAGCCATGCTGGATTTCCCAGGATGACCTTCAGAAGCTTTTCTTTTCTTTTTTTTTAAATGAACAGAATCCTTTGCTCTTGGTGCGTCTCTGTCCACTCTGTCATTGATCAGTCATGTTTGAAGCAAACGATGGACGAACACTTTGTGAACTGACGTGTTTCAAGCTCAGCTCCGTCCTCAGGGATCTCAACTCACCCATCCATCAGTTTTAACCTGTAAAGGTCAGGAAACTGTGCAGAAGAAAGAAGTTACCGTACTCCTTAAAGAAGGACGGTGATCAGGCCTATTGATCAGAAAGGAACTGCTGTAACGCTCACTGTCTCAGAGTCTCAACAGCTGGATGAGTGTAAAGGAGGAAGAGTTATTAGACTCGCAGCTCATTGGATTGTTGTAAAAGACATATTCGAGGATTCTCCGCTGATTTCGTACAACATGGCCGATTTGCCATTTTTGGAGCGCTGCCATGCGCGGCTCCCTCCATGAGGACTGTGGGAGCGCGCACGTCAGCCATGTCAGTTTGTTCACATCCGCGCAGCTGGAGCATCGTCTTTCATAGGATTAAAACACATCTGTAATCATGTCGGACTCTTCTTCCAATCATACATCAGAATACGATCCATAAAGTAGCGTCTTACGTGTTTATGCAACAGAAACACATTTGACTGGGATAATCAGCAGGTTACCTGTCCAGCAGAAACTTCCCCTCGTCCTGATCAGTCCTAAATCCCTTTAGTGCTTTGAATGTCCGCCGCCTCGTAAAGGAATCTCCCAGTAAAACAGTTCTGCCTTCTTTTCTATGGCCTTTCTTCTATGTTCCTTTTTTGTGGCTGGCCATCTTCGGAGGTTTGCGTCGGAGGAGCAAGTCGCTTCTGCGATGGTCGCTCCCGCTGCAGGTCACTTCCTAAACAATGCTCTGCGCATGCGGCTCGAAACCAGAGCGGCACAGAGGCGGCGGCTCGACATGATATGTTATCTCGCAAACGCGTTCCCACATTGACTGGCATTACGACTGCCCGATCACGATTTGGAACCAGACAATTCTGACTGGTTGTAAGGATCCTCCAGTGTGTCTTTAAAGGTTCAAATATTAACATTTCTATGGAAAGCAGCGAGTCTTCTCAACATAAGATGAATGTATTGGTGTTGTCCTTTTGTTACTCTCGTATTTATTAAGTTATCTCAGTTAATTCATTCTTTATTTTTGGGTCGCAACAGACAGACAGACTATCCTTCCCTTCACCATCCAAATGTTGGATGGTTCAAACTCCATGTTTCTGGAACTGTTTACAATTAAATTACATGCTCCACTTAAGCTAAAAGGTTCGTGATGAAGAGGAACTGCTCAGAAAGCGCTTTCTTTAGCCATCCTGTGGTGTTTTTCTTGAGCCGTGCTTCAGGACGCAGGTCTCGGTGGGATCTGACCTCCTTTAATGGACGTGGCTCCGGGGCAGTTCTCCGTGTTGAGGGAATTAAAGGAAGGGAGCTGGAGCCGCTTGTTTCTCATGCCGGGTTTTAAAGGACACATCCTGACCGAAGCCAGAGCCGACCCTCCCCAGGAACTCATCAGTCTGGAGGAGGAGGAGCCGCCGGGTCACGTTCTGCGGCAGAACTGTCAGGAGTGTGTCGTTTCTCCAGGTGGGAGGCGGAGCTGCAGTTCAGAGCACAGCGCACGGCGGATGATGGCAGACGCCCAGCGAAATGCAAGAACGCTCAACAAGCCTTCCGTATTCCAGGAAATGATGAGAGACGTCACCAACTGGAGGGCTTCCTGGTTCTACCAGGTGGAGGAGGTCACGACCCCTGGGTGACCCTCATAAGTTCACCTGCAGGTCTGTCCCTAAACGTCACTTGAAGCGACCAGAGGAAACAGAGACAAACGATCCTCAGTGAACCAGCCCACGTTTCCACAGCAGGGAGCCTCTCCAGATGTGCTGCCGTGGCGAGTGATGGAGGCCAGAGGTGAGCGGCAGAGCGCCGCTGCTCTCTCACTTCATCCGGCCCGACCGGAGCAGCCTCATCTTTCAGAATTAGTCTGGAGATCAAAAAGTACGACATCTGGCAAAACCAAACTACAGATTAACAGCTGCGAGGCTCCAATGTGCCAGCAGCACAAATGGAAACGGACAAATTGTTGCTCACACATGGTCTGGAGTGGCGCAGCCAGAGTTTTCATGCTCAGATGTGATTCTGGTGAAAAGACCACAGCTTTATGGAGACGCTGTGAGTTTAATGTTGCTTTTACCTCCCAGGCCTGTGGGCGGACGAGAGTGATGAGCGCCGGTCAGTGTTTACTGACTGTCAGTCTGCAGCTCACTAAACACTGGACGTATATTTGTCTGGTTTAAAATCCAGAAGTGACGCCAAAGACCATGTGTGACATTTATGATATAGATCCTCTTAAATCCTGCTGCATGTGGATCAATGACAGTGAAAGAAGAAGGTTTTGGTTGGGTAACTGCAGTATTAGCATTAGCATTAGCAGCCCCACCAGCCTCACACTGTGGGCTTATTAACTCGTTGTGTGTTTAAATCATCTGATATTTGCTGGTCCGAGCTGCTCTACACCATTCGTCCTCCTCCGAGCGGACATGTCTTCATGTCCAGATGGATTTCGTGGCGATGCTGCTGGCATCAGTCAAACGCTTCATGTCCGCTCTGTCTCCTCCATCCCTGTGGTCCCAGATATTCTAACGCAGTCCCACTGGTACTCTGGTTACAGATTCCTCTATTTGTTCCAACATATTCATATATCTCTGAGAGATCCTTTTCCCATCAGTCAGACCAGACAATCGGGTCATTTCTGTGGTTGATTGAGTCCACCCTCATCAAAAAGCTGTTGTAGAACGTGCGCTCTCCTGCTGCCTGGCCTGATCCAGTGTCACTGGCCATGTGAAGCTGAGACGGGTCCTTCACGGCCTCAGTCAGACCTGCAGGCCTCCAGGTTTTCTTTACACTCCTCCCTGTGTTTCAGCACACCAGGAGGTGAAGGTCCACAATGCCTGGAGCATGAACCTCCTCCTCTCACAGGACCTGAGTCCTGGTCTTTTCAGCTCCGTCGGCCGGACGCTTCACCTCGTTCCAGTATGAACACATTCTCCACACACCAGCTGGTTTAACGAGGTCTGAGCTCAGATCCAACCTCAGAAGATCTGGTTCTGAATGGAGAGTTCTCCTTCTGCACTGCTGCAGCTCTTCACACACTCCTAAACTCTGAAGTCCTCTGCCCCGTTAGTTTGATTTTACATTTATGTTTCAGCTTCTCTTTCTTTTCCTTTGCCTTTTCTGTGTCGTCCATTCTTGGAGACGAGGAGGACTGAAGGAAGGCGATGAAGAACATGCAGCCTCTCATCTTCTTTTCATTTTGAGGCCTTATTGATGTTTTTGCACAATAGAAATATCTTTTGGAGTAAAGTTCTTCCTCTTCTTCTTTTGGCTGAAGCGTGCTGTGAGGTTTTGTCCATGTTCACGTCATGGAAACAGAAAGAGGGCTGTTTTAAATGAATGTCTGGTTGATCTCTGTCTCTCCAGGAGGACGGGCCCCGAGTCCTCTTTTTGCCATATGGTGACAGAAAGCTTCACTTCTGGAGAATTCTGCTGAATTCTTGGAAATCCTTCAGTTTTTCACAGTTGAGCATGTCTTCCACAGATCTGCGGCTCTCACAGGCTTCAGCCGATGTTCAGTTTCAGTTTCAGAGGTAAATCATGAACTCCATCCTCATCTCGTGTTACGTTTAGCTCCGACACTGAGAAGAGCCGAACAAAACCTTCCCTTTTCAGAGCAGGAAGCTCTGATCTTCAGTGAGGAAGAAGAAGAACCTGGACAGAAGACAATGAACACCAGACGACTCAAACAGGAAGCAGACTGAGGAGAGGAACATGCAGTTCAGCTCAGGATCCTGTTTGAAGTCACAGACAGAACAGATTCCACCGTTAATACCTCGGGACGGAGCGGGGAGGCTCCCTGTGCCCAGTATTAATGGATTAAAGAAGGTTTCCTCACGTTTCAGAGTTTTAGACCGTGACACTCCACAGTGACCCTCCCTGGAATGAAAACACACCGTCTTCTGTCAGTGAATTTGGAATAGTGTGATGTGGTTTTGAGTCGTAGTTTCTGTTTTCCTGCTGAGCTCTTGTTCGCCTCCTGCTTGGACCATATGGTGCAAACCTCTGTTTTCTCTTTTCCTGGAGTTAACTGAGCTCAAAGAGATCGTGAACCTCCTGTGATAGTTCTAGAAAAGTCTGCTAATTGAGTTTGAAGAGTGGAGCGTGGTGTCTGTCTGTGTGCTCATGGAGGAAAACTACTCTAATCCACCTTCCTGATGGATCACCTGCAGACGAGGCCTGAGCCTTCCCTCCTCTCTTCATAACTCGCCCTCAGTCCGGCGAAAAGAAGAAAATGCTTCATCCCTGATGGACATTCAGATGACGAGGGAGTACTTCCAGATGAAAACCAGTACAGTTGAAAAGGAACTGCAAGTCCTTCGTGAGGAAATCCAAACAAGAGAGATGCTCCACATGGAAGCTTCCAGAAGCATCACCTGTCTTCAAGAAAGTGTGCAGGGTGAAAGGAAAAGCAGGGTTGTGGCTGAGAAGAGCCTCGCAGAGGCAAAGGTGGACGCTGCCCAACTGGAGGAAAACCTGCAAGAAGCCCGTGAGGACATGCAGCTTCAGAGAAGTCGGTTTGAGGAGAAGTCCTTCTGGCTGAAAACAAGGAAATAACGTCAGTGCTGAATGAGACCGTCGACGAGGAGCGAGCCAGGCGGACTCAGGAAGGAGCTCTGCTCCTCCAGACTATAAACTGTCTGCAGGAGGGCCTGGAACAGCAGGCAGAAGCCAGAAAAAGGTCCATGGACGAGCTCCAGAACCAGCTGGCTGCTTCGGAGGAACAGATAGACGCTCCAAAACGGAAGAAGAAGTCCCCATGGAAAAGGATCACTCAGTGGTTCTGGAGAAAATGAGACATTTTGTTGATGTTATGTTGAGATTTGAACTGAGATATAAAAGTATGATTGCCGCACGGTGGCAGTGATTAGCGATTAGCGATTAGTGCTCCTGCCTCACAGCTAGAAGGTCCTGGATTGAGATGCCGGCCTCTGCCTGGGACCTTTCTGTGTGGGTTCCCTCCGGGTGCTCCGGCTTCCTCTGTCCAAAAACATGCACGTCAGGTTAATTGGTCGGTCTAAATAGTGAACTAAATCCAACAGGAAGTCCACCATCTCCATTTCAATGTAAAATTTGGCTGAAAATCACTCCTCACTTAATCGTTATCTCTGCCGAGACCGTTTGTCATAGAGCCGTCGGAGCGGGGCGACCTGATGGAGGACAGAAGTCGTTAAAAACTTTGTCAAAAGTCACTCGGTGTGGATGGTATGAGCCTCACACTTTGAAGACTGAAACCCCACCTACAAACAATGGACGATGTGTCCCGTAAAGCCCGCCACACACCACAGGACTTTTTCAATCTTCCCCGATTCAGACACCACACACTACAAGACAACAGAGGACAGATCGCACCGATCTTCCTCTCCTGATCTTCTAGTGTGTGTGTCGCTCTGGAGCAGAACAGAAGAGGGAAACATAGTTTCAGATCATTTTATTATAATTTACCCTCCACATTTAATAATAATTCAGCTTATTAGCTAATCTGTTTGTGTGTTGTTGTTGTTTTTTTTGTTTTTTTGTTTTTTACTTTTGAGTCCCGAGTGCAGCAGTAGAATAAAGTTATTCAAAAGTGACAAATAAAAGCTGCTTTTTTAAAGCACCAAATATCTTAAATCATTCTTTATGTCCACAGGTTTGATAGTTTACACCAGAATAAAAACACGTTGAGCTTTGATTAGGTAAAGTTTCATTATAGTCCGCTCTGTGTCTGAAGGCAGGAGTCAGCGGAAAGTTTTTTTTTCTTTTATTATTTTTTTTTCTTCCCCATTCTTCCGTGATGGTTAATAACGGAGATTAATTAAAACATTGGGATTATTGCAGGACTAGCGGAGAAGCAGATATTAGATCGGAGTTTGGGTCTGAATGGAGGAAACACAGTTCATCCAGGAGCGACAGGATTAACCATCACTTTCTGTACAGCTGAGTTTAGGAGCTCTGGCTTTTCTGTTCCACTGTCATATATAGTGAATATATTTCACAGACATACTGTATATTCATCCAGCTCTGACAGCTGAGAGGGGATTTTTTAAGCAGCAGCACCTTGGTGAGACGGAGCTGTTCACCCAATCAGGGAGCTTTATTTCGAGGGTGTGGACAGCTCTACTCAGAGCTGATCGGCGCCTCTCGGAGCTCCACACACTACAGGATTTGCGATCGGAAATATTAAACATGTTCATTATCTACGATCTCCCCTTCCGACGCCTCCCGAGAGGCTCCGACCGGAAAAAATCTCTCGGAACACACCGCACACTACACGAAGATCGGGCCCGAACTCATTGCATACTCCCAACAATCGGACCCTGTCGACTTCGATCGGGAGGAGAAGATCGGGGCAAAATTCGGCCCGATCACCCTGTAGTGTGTGGAGGCCTTAAGAATGTCGTAGAGAAAGAAGTCGGCAGTGCAGTAACGCATTGTCGCCACGCGATGGCGGTTACTGTTTGTGAGCAGCATTAGATGGAGGCCACTTCTGTGTCTGTCTCAGTTAACATGTTGCAGATTAGCAAAGCCCGTCAATGAGTGGCTCATTCATTATCAATCAATCAATCAATGTATTTTTGTATAGCCCAGTATCACGACAACAGCTGCCTCAGAGGGCTTCAAGATGTTACATTGGTTGGTAAAAATAAAAACAGTGAATAAGCATAATGTTAATATGTCAAATTCACAGTAACGAGACAAAACGAAGCAACCACCGCCTTAGACCCTCACATCCGGCAAGACAAAACTCCAGAAACCCAGTGGGAAAAGAAGAAATCTTGGGGAGAACCACAGTATGGAGGGATCCCTCTCCCAGGGACGGACAGCTTTGGCAACAGCTAGCATGAGACAATAGACAATTATGCTACATCTGCTTCTGATAGAATTTCAACTTAAAGGTGCTGTAGGCAGGATTCGGCATCTCCGCCATCTTGCTTAGGTTTACCTAAGCAAGATGGCGATTTGACCCATCTAAGATGGCGATTTGAAACCCAGCACAGCCAATCCTGTCCTGTTTTCTCTGACATCACGCCCTTACGCAAGTTAAGCCCCTCCCACAAGAACGTGCGACGAACGCCCCTCGACCAATCACGGTTAGAGCCTCAGGGGCTCTTCTGATTGGTCAAAGATACCTGGAGCTGTCGAGTTTCCTTTTCAGCTCAGAATAGAGACAGATGGAAACGCTGCGCCCTCGCAGTAGTGCAATTATGCTACACTCCTAAAGGATTATCAATGGATACTCTAACATTTAATCCAAAGAAAACACAGAAAAATTAGCATTGACTAGCAAAATCCTGCCTACAGCACCTATAAACTTCTGAAAGACTTGTTCGTTCTTACTCATCCTATGGTTTAAGAACTAACAGCATAACACTTTGATTATGTGTATTTTTGTATATGTATATTTTTACAATGGAAAATTGAACCCCATTGCTGCCAAAATGTGCTCTCTAGCGCCACCTACAAACACTAAAATGGTCCCCACGGCCCGCAGGATTGTCGTACAGACACTAAACCAACGCTCACACGTGCGTCTCGTAGAGATCTAAAATTCACGCACCAAGAACCCTGACCTAAACCCAACAGGAAGTCCTCAATTTCCTTTTCAAAGTAAAATTTGCTTCAAAATCACTCAATACGAAAACATAGTCTTGTCCGAAACCGTTTGTTGAAAAATTACAGCTTGATAATGACAGCATGTACTGCCTTTCCAAAATAAAAGCACAAAATTCCTTCAAAATAAAAGCCCTTTTGCAGAAATTAAGGTAAAATCGTGATGAAAATGGATGTTTACGGAGTAGCACGAGTCCAGGTGACACTTCGGTCTGCAAGGTATGAGGACGGCCTCAGTCGCCGGCCAGCGGGGGGCTCGGTCCCGCCCGACGCAGCTCCCAGCTTTAATTATTATTTTACTTTTATCTAATTGTTCCCATTGTAATTTTGTTTTCTTCACCAAAACTGTATTCCCATCCCCACAGAACAGCACTGACACACAGGCTGTTCCCCTGCTTCACCACCAGAGGGAGCATCCGCTAAAGTGAGCAGGTTCGACAGAAACCTCCTGTCTGGGTCAATAATGTGAAACACACCCAGACAGATGTGACAGGTGTGTTACTGTCTCACACAAACTGTTCACTAAAGCTCTTTTTAAAAGAAAAGTCCCACATGAGTAGGATCACTCCTTCAGGTGTTCAACAACGCCTCTCTCCTCCGGCGGCTGCTTCCGCTCTGACTGCGGGTTCGAATCCTTTGACTCATCCAGTCATCACTCAGGCCCGGCTTCAGGTCTGAGCGGCGGCACGCAACCGGGGGGAGGGGGGGGGGGGGGGGGGGGGGGGGGGGGGGGGGGGGGGGGCGTGTCGACTGGCTGACTCACCCCCACTCCACAGTGTCCACCCCCCCCCACACACACACACACACACACACACACACACACACACACACATACACTGCCTCAGGTCCTTCATGTCTCCTCGTGTTCAGAGCCGCTGGCCTCCTCCGGCTCTGACTCAGGAGTTGTGGTATGTCCCCGTGAACCGGACCAGGACCAGGACCAGGACCAGGACCAGGACCAGGACCAGGTCCAGGGCCAGGGCCAGGACCAGGACCAGGACCAGGACCAGGTCCAGGGCCAGGAGGGCTCCGTCACATGGCAGAACTCGCAGCGTCCAGCTGAAGCATCCTGCTCCACAGGAAGCTCGTCTTCAGGCTCTTCTGTCATTCAGTCGTTTCAGTCTCGTGTTTCTGGCAGAATGATTCCTTTTCACGTCTACTGGAATCACATGGAAACGGCGAACAGCTTTTAGCTCTGACATGAAGTCCACTGATCGCTGTTAGCATCAAGACGACCGTCTCAACTGCAGCGTGTGAAGAAAGAGTTTTAAATGATCTGTTGTGAAGCATGGAGATGAAACAGTTCAGTAAACAGTCTGAAGTGTTCCCACCACTGCACTTCATACACGTTTAATCAACTCAGTCTGGATCAATTCCAGGAAAACGCTTCAGCAGAAATGAGCAGCAGTGCTGGATTTACTGCACGACTGGAACGAACAGCTCAAAACTTTTAAAGTTGTTAAAAGTGTTAAGAATGGATTTAAAAATGTAAAAATATGTGAATAAAACAGCCGGCGTTACAGATAAACTGAATATGAACAGAGGTCAGAGGTCGTTCCCAGATTAACACAGCTGTTTTGTCCTCATGAAGATTCAACAAGTTTCAGCTGCAGAGTAAATTTTCTTGTGTGGAAAGTGGATAAAATGTCTGTTTCAGTCAAACTTCGGCTCAAAACGAACAAAAAAATGAAGTTGATCAGAGGAAACACTGAAATCAGATCCATGAATCTTTTCTGAGGCGATGTTAATGAAGCTGAGTCCGTTTAAATTACCGTAATATTCAAATGTATTTAAGCAGCTTGCAGGTGTGTGTTATACACTCCATCGCATCACAGTCACACGTTCTGTCATCATATCAGACGCTTTGCTGATCTGAACTCTTGGATGCAGTTTCTTCTGGTTTACCATTCATGAGCTCCTCGTGATGTGACTTCTGAACAGCTGACTGCCTGACAGCTCCATGGAACCGTGCGGTGTGCTGCCCCCTGCCGGCCAGCAGCCGATCTGCACCCTGCGGTTCACATCTGAAAACTGAACTCACTCCAACCCCAGCCCCCTGTTTCACTGATCAGTCATCTTATTTCACCTCCACATCAGTCACTGAGAGGCTGAACCAACAGGCGTCACGTCCGGAAACAGTGTGGGTCAGATTTATGGGCCATATTTCACCTTCGCTCTATGGTTTGGTTCAGTTTGTTTTCAGCAGATTTTACAAAATATCCAAGGGAGGGATTGAAGTTTGAAAAATCAAAGTGTGTGACTGGTTTAAAACCTTATTATTTGAAAGTTCTGTAAAGTGTTAAAGAGGTTTAACAACCAATAAACCAGCCAATGGATGAAAAGACAGTTTCTGTAATGAAGACACGTCGGTCTGAACGCCGTCCTGTCGGCCCGCAGGCCGAAGCTGGAATCTTCTCACATTCCTCAAATGTTTCAGTCGGGATGTTTTCACCCTGAAGCTTCGGCTCTCGTGCAAAAAGTATTTCATGAGCAACAAACAGTTTTTACTGATCAGCAGCTGCAGCGGGTCAGGCCAGGGTCTCGGGTCAGAGGTTACAGCGTTACCATGGAAACCCTGAGACGTACAGACGGGTGGATGGATGATCACCTCAGCCCAGAATGATTCACACTTCAGGAACATTTTACTTAAAGTTACTTTCCTTTTTCTTCACCAGCAAGTTTTTGTTTTAAACCAGGAACAACAGGATTCTTCCAAAAAGACGATTTCCAGGAAGCATCAGTGAAAAACAGCTTTTATTTACATCTGAACATAAAGTGTCCAAAACTATTCCTCCCTGACTGAAACCCGCTCGGTCTTTGAAACGCTCCTCTGGACCGGAACATCCTTCATTTGAACCTTCAACCCAGAGAGCAGTGAAGAAACACCGACATGAAAAAAGAGGAGTTTACAGCAAAACCATCTCCAGAGCTGCAACCTTTACTGTTCATTAAAACACGTTTTATCACCGCGTCCAGAGCAGCGGGGCTGCTTCAGAGGAGCCAGACCGCAGCGTGAGGAGCGGAGGGTGTTTCCAGGAGCTGCAGCGCCGAGGCGTCTGCAGTCAGACCTTCAGCAGGCTGTTGACGGCGCGGATCTCCTCCGACGACAGCGGAGACAGACTGTAGCCTCGCAGCTCCGGCTTGCCTGACAGCAGAAGATCGTTTAACACAAAACCCCATTAGTACGAGCACAGAGATTCATGTTTCACTAAAGCTTTACAAATTAAAACATTCACAGAAATTTAACAAATAAAGATAAAAAATTTTTTATCATTTTCACAAACTGTTTTGTTGATTTTCCTGATTTATTAACCCAGACTGGGAATAAAAGTCTCGGTTTTATGAAGGAGGAAGTCTGAAGGACTGAATTAAATGGCCAAACTTATCAGGATTCACATTTCTTCTCATCGCACATCAAGTTTAAAGTAACAAAAAGCTGTTTGGCGTCAATTCCACACGTCTAATGTCCTGATTTACAGACGATCACTAAATGGAGATATTACATCCTCCCTGCAGCCGCCGGTCTCCTCACTCTGTGCAGCCTTCATTTAAACACAGTCCTTCAGTTCATGCTTCAGATGATGGTTTTCTGCTTTTATTGTGTAAAACACTTTGAGCTGCATCGCTCTAGAATTAAACGTTTAGTTAAATGAATGACTGATGGTGTTGATTTCTGAGAAGCCCCTGCAGCAACAGCAGCTCCGGGTGTTTCTTCGCGGTGTTGTGCTTTAGCGTACCCTGCAGCTCATTGAGACGGTTGACTTTAGCCTTCAGCTCCTTGTGCAGGTCGTTGATCTCTCGGTCCAGCTGCTCGTGGTCTACACAGGACACAGACCAGCACAGTTCACTCAAGCTTCAGGAGCCGCAGAAATACTGGACATTTAGAATATACGAGCTGGAAATGTTCACCTCTCTGAATCATCTCTCTCGCCTTGGATTTGGGGAATTTGATGAACATGTTTCCAAAGCAGACCTTCACTTTCTCTGCAAATATCAGCACAGGTTCTTTTTAATACGGCAGCTTTTCAAACATACAGCAATGCATCCAGTATGACGCGGAGGCTCCTGTATGGAGCGCTGCTCCGGTAAAGCCGCTCACCTGTGTCTGCCAGCTCCCGTCGGAGCGCGCTCAGAGCCTCCCTGTTCCTGTTCCTCTTGGAGTCCAGATCCACGATCTGCAACAGCAGCACAGCGTCAGCGAACATGATCAGGTCTGAGGGTGACACGCCAGCAAACGACAAAATGCTCTTCAGCAGATATGAGCAGCTGAATGAGTTCCTTTACTGGAAAAACTGGATCCTGATCAGACGGAGTCCTGCTGCCCGTCAGTGAACGCCACAAAATACAAACAACAGAACGGAACAGGGAAAAAAAACAATAAAACCTTGGGACTAATGGTATTTTCAGTCATTATTCCAACCAGCTGAAGCCAGAGGAGCGAGAGAACGCAACTGGGGTGAGGGGAGGGGGCGTCCCATCATGTCAAAATGAGTCAAAACATCACAGTGAATGCTCCTGGTGGAAACTCCAGACGCAGAATTAAACCGAGAAGACACAGCTGAGGTAATGAGACAGTGATGATGAAAAACTAATATTTCACATTAATATTGTATTAATTGGCTGTGAAGTCAAGAACTGGTTTGTTACATGTGTATGAACATCACTGTTCATAAAAAGGCTGAGAAGGATGATTCTGATGGTGAAACATAAATGTAGTTCCTTTAGCAGAGTTTGACTAAATAATATTGCAGCTCTTTCGGGCATGAATGACTGAAAATGTTCCTGCAGCAGCCTGTAACAGACAGAGCTCCACTGAATCAATAAACCTGCTGATTAGTGAGGAGGCAGCATTAAAGCAAGAAGGAACAGTCAGATCAGCTGTTGCAGAAGCGTGGTTAGACACCGATTTAGGTTATATTAAATAATAAAAAAAAACAATAATTCTCCATTACTCTTGCCCTCTGGGTCTGAAGCTGGTTGTCCAGATCAGCCACAACATTACAACCAGTGATCACCTCTAACCTGATTAGAAGCGGGATAATGAACATTTTGTCATTTTGACCTGTTAAAAGCAGAAAAAAATGGAAATTTGTGGTAGCTCGATGCAAAGGTGTAGCACACATAGGCGCTGTTCAGGTACCGGTGACTTGTCTTCTCTCCAGAGGAGTTTATTGGGTAAACCTCTGATCTCGAGGTGTTCATAGAGAAATGATTCAGGTTAATAAGCGTCTCGCGGCTCTGCAGGCTGAAGGTCCCTCTACCTGCTGCTTGGTGGTCAGAACGTCCTCCGCTGCTGCCTCCACCTCCGCCAGATACTCCAGGACGCGCTCAGACGCGTCCGCCATGTCTGCTGTGCCGCCACCAAAATACGTCCGACGTGAAACATCAACCGAAGAAAAGGTCCGGTTTCAAACAACGGACCGGAAGTAGGAATGACGGCGAGAGACAAGAAAGAAACTACTTTTAATTCACTTCAAATAAATTAAACTGGGCTTTAAAGTTTCCGGAATACCTTGCAGTGTGATTTGGTTGGGTCAACCAAAAGATTACCAAATACGTGGAAAAAAAATTCTGTTTGGCCCATTCAGCATTTTTACCATAAAGTCAAAGCATTTTATAGCATTTAGTGTACATTAGAGGTTTTCAGTGGAGAATCCAGAAACTGTGAGGGACGACTTTGGTTTCTAACTCAAAGTTAATCTAACAATTTTGAATAAATAAGTACACCATTAAATAAATTTGTCATTACTCAAAAATAACAAATTTTTCATGTAAAAAAACTGACTGGAATTGAGTTAAAGCGGAATAAATGCTTACATGATGGAATAATTATTCAATACTGCTTTAAAATGAGAAAAAAGAGAAACTTTATTCAGAATTAAGTGTAACTTGGAATAACCCTGTCATTGGGAATTTGGTTTTTACATGGGCATTTTAAATGAAATAAGTTTGAATCAGAATTAAGGAGGAATTAAAATGGGCCTGAGCTCCTGCTGAGCTCTGCTGGTCTGTTGTTCACAGTGAAGCACAGATCAGCTGTACAAACTGACAAAATCTACTTAAGAGCTTTACAGTCTAACGCTGGAGGATTTGGTGTTACAAGACATTTGATCTCATTTGTTCTATCAGCAGTCAGTGTGATCATTCTTCAATTAAAACTACTGATCTGTTTATGTGTCTATAGAAACAATTTGTCATGAAGGAACTGTTCAACATTGTGAGTGTGCTGGATTGTTTGATTTCAGCTTTATTTTATTTAATTACGGTGTTGACTTGTGTTTGAGGTGAAGGAAAACAGATGTGCACATGATGTGACTTTGACTTTGACACAAATATCACAAAGTGTGTGTTTCTCAAACAGACAAACAGAATAATGGGAAGAATTTATTTCTTGATTTAAACTAGAAAAGCACTCGGAGAGCGCAGACATCCACCAAACAATCCCCCCTCAATCCAGATCCCAAAACCGAATCACTTGTTCCTCGTCCCATTTCAGATGTTTCCCGAAAACTTCAACATAATCCGTCCATAACTGTTGGAGTTATGTTAAGACACTTCTTCCTACTCCTTTTCATGCATGTCATACACACTGGCACATATGGTGATGAATCACTACTTTATATTGTTTATAAGATAAATTTTCTCTTATTCTTTCTTTTATTTGACTGTTTCACTTTGGTTTTGTTTTTTACATGTAGGCCTACATAATAAAGTGTGACACTAACAAACAGACCTACCAAAACATGACCTCCACAGTAATAATGACAGCTGTACATACAGAAGAGTTTGATCTCCTTCAATTTATTGTTTAAAAGATCCATTTGCTGTAACTGCTGCTTTCACATCAGCAGTTTATCTGGAAAGTTGAAAAATGTTTCATACAAATATACATTAATATACTGTTCTAAAAAAGGCTTTCTGTGTTCAAACAATAAGTAATCATGAAATGAAACTGTAGCATTATGGGCCTCTTCTGTCGGTCAGTAATGGAAACGTTTGCTGGAGCTTTTCACTGCGTTAAACTGAACATCGTCCTCATCATGTGAACTGTGAATGACTCAGACAAATAAAACAACAAATAAAACTTCTGGAGAAGATTCTCTCTGATAAAAACTTGAATTTCCATTGATAAAGTATCTATTTATCTATAAATGAGATGAATTCATGGGTAACTTGGCTCCCTGTGTTGAAACAGAACATTCATAAAGTGTGGAACGGGATGGCGGCCGTCAGGGCTGCTGTCATGTGATGAAGTCCACCTGTCTGGTCCTGCCGGGTCTCAGTGTGGGGGGGTGTTTAGACGTGGGCAGATTGTCTTTTATCGCCGCCACGGCGTCGGGTTTCACCTCCTGCTCAGTGACCTCTCCTGCTGCCCTCCTGACCTCTGAGCCGCTGCGTCTCTTCTCCCAGCCGTTCTGCTTCCTGTCCGGCGCGCCCGCTCTCCGCTGGGACCCGCTCCTCCTCCGGAGCCCCCCCGTGTCGCCGTGGTCCCCGGGCCCCCCCGCGGCGGCGGCCGGGACAGGGTTGCGCATGTTTCCCGACGCCTGCATCCTCCTCAGGTGGCTGTTGGCTGTGAGGGGGCTGCCGCCCCGGGGGGGGTCCGGGGGCAGCGCCCGGCTCTCGCTGTAGCTCCTCCTGGGCGGCGACACGGCGGCGCCGCTCGCCCCCAGCATGGGGCTGAGCCGGGCGTGGCGGGCGCGGGCGGAGCGGCAGCAGGCGGCGCCGCAGACGGACAGCGGCGCCGGCTGTCCGGCCAGGCAGGACAGCACGGAGAACGGGAAGCCGCGCTGGCACTGCAGGATGCAGCGGGGGGAGCTGAGGCGGGAGGAGGCGGAGTCAGCAGGGCGGGGGCCGCCGGACCAGCCCTCCACCGCCGCCGCCGCCCCGCCGCTCTCCTCCTGCACCGTCTGGATCTGCTGCCACTCCAGCTGCAGAAGCCTCTCCAGGTAGCGCTCCAGGAGGCCGGCGGCTCCGGGCCGGGCCCGGGGCCGGGCGGCCCCCCCGGACCGCCCCCGCCCCTCCACATTGTAGAATAGCGCCAGGTGGCTCAGACTCCACGAGTTGAAAGGCGGAGGGAGGAAGTCTGGGAAGTGGAACCCTGCGCCGGGCGGGCCTCGGGTCCTAAGGCCGGCGGACCAGTCCGGGTCCGGGACGGGGTCCGGGCGCAGGCTGAGCTGAGGGGGGGCTCGGCCCGGGGGGGGCGGAGCCGCCCTCTCGCTGTCGGACAGGTCGGTGGCGCTGTCGTCGTCGCCGTGGCCGCTGGGCTCTCCGCTGGCCGGCGGCGGCTCGGAGCGGTGGCAGGGGAACGCCGCCGTGTGTCTGCTGCCTTTAGAACCTGCAGAACACAGCGGAGCGATCCACATCACAGCTTCACACCTTCTGAATGAATTTACCTGAAGGTGAATCATTTATGGAGGAGAGATGCGACAGGGCTGATTTACTGTGTGACGGAATCATTTAGCGTGTGGTGATCACGAGGGCAGAATTCACCACACAGACTGAGCGGCGGGGTTTTGAGGGTACATATATAGTGTCGCACCGAATGTTCCGGCAGCTGTTGGATTGTGTGTGAAATAAAGAGTTCATGTTTGAACAGATCACTCCGCCTCCGAGGCCCTGTCTCCAGCACCACACTGGTGACCCCGACGCGCGTCGCCTCGCTGAAGTTTCCGACGCCAAGGCATGGTTCACCCACGCGGAGACACACTTTGCGTGCCGCGGTGTGCTCGACGACACACGGAAGTATTACCACGTGGTCGCCTCCCTGAGCAGCGCTACATCGGCCAGGCTGGTGGGTTTCGTCTCCGACCCCGCTGTGCACAGCAAATACACCGAGCTCAAAGCCCACCTCCTAAAGAGTTTCGAGCTGTCCGAGAAGTAGAGGGCACGCCGGCTGCTGGACCTACAGGGCCTCGGCGACCGAAAGCCATCGCAGCTCATGGACGAGATGCTAAATCAGCTAGTGGAGGAGTGTCCAGACTTCCTCTTCATGGAGCTTTTTCTCCGCCAATTACCACCCGCCATGCAGACCGCGATGGCCAACACCACGATCGCCAACCCCCGCCTGCTCGCCGCGGAGGCAGACCACTTTTTCCTCGCACACGGCCCCTCCCACGACGTGCTGGCCACAGCGTTCAGTCTCGCCGGCCCTGCGAGGACGACACAGTCCCGGACGGACGGCACGCAGCCACGGCCGCAGGAGAAAGATGGACAGCGCTACTATGTGAATTACTTGCGTTATGGTTGGCGGTGCGTCATTTCAGGTTTTCACTGGAGGGCTGCGAATTTACTGCATTCGTGGATCACAAGCTGCTTACGTTCGCGATGGCTAAAGTGTCTGAGCCATGGGCAGCGCATCAACAGCAACAGCTCGCGTACATTTCGGAGGTTATGACGGACGTCCGACATTTCGCTGGTAAATCTGATGTGGTTGTGGACTGCCTTTCCAGAGCCCGGGTCGTGACGGTCCAGCTGGCACTCGACTACGCCCAAATGGCAGAACAAAAAAAAACAAAAAAAAAACCCCTCCACTACATCATCAAAATCAGTCTCTTGAGGGCGCTCTAACCACACGGCCATACTGACTGCGCACCTCAACAGCAGCAGGTGCGGAACCCGCCGGTGGGGCAACCGGGGCAGGAGCCCCCATGACGGCAGTCAGCTTGGGGGGATGCCCCCGTCTCGGGGGCAGCGCCACCTCCACCGGCTCCTCCGGCAGAACATGTGCAGGCTTCAGACGATCCACCAAAACCTGGACTGGCGTACCACCCAACGGACCGTCATACGGAGGCTGCAGCGGAGCCCGGTGGGCGTCATGGCGAACAAACACATATTTAGCAGCCATCAAAGTCCTCGGGACATAGGAGCGGGGAAGGCAGTGGTGAGCAGGGAGCGGGCCAAAACCCCGACCGGCATCCATGAAACCGGGCTGCCCGGCAACCCCGAACCAGGGCCCCGAAGGATCCAGGAGGAATTCTCCGGGGACCTGCAAGGGTTGACCCAGAACCAGCACTGCAGAGGATGCCCGCAGATCCTCCTTACGCCCGCTCCGCGTCCGATAGTTGAAACAAACGAAGGAGCTGCGCTTTCAGGGCAGCGTACTTGCCCTGGGCCGGCGGATCCCGCAGGAAGCCCATCACACGACGGGTGGTGGACGAATCCAGAGCCGCCACCACATAGTAGTATCGCGTCTCGTGAGCCGCGATGCCTCTCAGCTGGAACTGGGCCTCGATGTGTTGAAACCACGGCTCTGGATCGTGCTGCCAAAATTCCGGCAGCTTGATCGTGGCAGCATGCACAGCGGGAGCAGTCTGCGCTCCCGCACCGTCACCTGACTCCACAGACATGCTGCTGAAACGTTCAGGGTCACCAATGTGGAGGTTGCGGAAGGAGGAGATGGACGCTGGACTCAGATTGAGCGAGATTTATTCTTGGCATCAACCGTGACATCTGTCAACCAGGAAGCTCCCCTTGACAGAACACTTCCGCCTATTTATCTCCACCAACAGTGCAACACACACCCCTACGTCACCAACCCCGCCCCTTCTAATGTGAGGTAACTCCCTCCCCACAGACACCACAACGCGCTAAAATACACCGTCACACAAAGGCTCTGCTGGAAACTTTTCCCGTTCCGGAACGGCGCTTCGATCACGTTCACGTTGATTTGGTGGGTCCGCTTCCGCCTTGGCATGGGTTCTCCTCCGTTCTGATCATGGTGGACAGGACCACTCGGTGGCCCGAGGCAGTGCCCCTCCTTTCTACGTCGACTGCCGATGTTGTCTGCTCGTTCATAAGCTCATGGGTGTCCCGTTTTGGCACCCCCGCCGACCTGTCTTCCGACCGTGGCGCTCAATTCATGTCGGAACTGTGGCGGAGGGTCTGGGCGTTAGTCTTTTAAGCTTCACCGCACCGCCGCCTACCACCCACAAGCCAACGGCCTTTGTGAGAGGTTCCACCGGTCCATGAAGGCCGCCCTGACTGGCAGCAACTGGGTGGACAAACTCCCTTGGGTCTTGTTGGGACTCAGGACTGCGCCTAAGGAGGACCTCCAGTCTCCAGCGGCAGAGCTAGTGTACGGACAGACGTTGAGAGTCCCTGGGGACTTCCTCCCTCGCCCCACAGCCCCTTGGTCGCACCACGAGCAGCGCGCCTCCTTCTGTGCAGGAGCCAATGCCTTCGCTCCTGTCCCCACCAGTCAGCACGACAACCCCCCGCCTTCCCCCTCGACCCCCTCGCCCACGCGCTGAGTTTCCAGGAGTCGCCTGGGGCGTCTCATTGTCCCCCCTCGCCGACTGGACTTCGTCTATGGGTGAATTCTGGGGGGGGCTGGTGTGGTGATCACGTGGGCAGAAATCACCACACAGACTGAGCGGCGGGGTTTTGAGGGTACATATATAGTGCCGCACCGAATGTTCCAGCGGCTGTTCGATTGTGTGTGGAATAAAGAGTTCATGTTTGAACAGATCACTTCACCTCCGACTCCCTGTCTCCGGCACCACAAGAGAATATTTCCCCAAACGCCCCATCTTTTCACACGATGAACACTTTAACTGTCATGTTGTTTCGGCCCCGTGGATCTGGAGAGATCACGGACAGCGTTTGATTCCCACCTGTGTGTTTGTGCTCTCTGTGGCTGTGGCGCCTCGGCAGCAGGCCGTCTGCGGCGGGCGGAGGACGGCACTTCCTCTCAGACGCCGATCCCTGAGAGCTGCACAAACACAGACGGGTTCTGAGAGACGGGTCGGCTTCACACGGCGGCACCGGAGCTGGGCTCACCTGAGGGGAGGAGCAGGTCGCTGCTGAGAGGAGGAGCGACACCTGGGCTTCCTCCTCTGCTTCTGGGAGTCCAGACACACACACACAGAAAGGTATCTTATCAACAGGAAGCAGGGTGACTGGAGGAGTCGAGGCCTCATCTGCAGTCCCAGCAGCTCGGCTGTCTGGCTGGATGTTTAAAAGTTCAAATCATTCATTTTAAATGTTGAGAAGTTGAGATGGAGGTGATGAGATGGGAATTCTCACTGAGAGTTTGGGAGTTTCATCTTTGGAGCTGAAGGAATCTTGGAGAGATGACTGAATTCATGAGGAAAGAGGAGTTTTGCTTCACTGAGTGTTTGAAGAGATTAGTGGGACTGAGAAGGACAAGCTCAGGTCTTAATCTGTAGTTAGGTTCTCCATGAAAACTACTTTAACTATTCCAAAAAGACATTTTATCAAAACTTTGCAGCATAAATTCCTGTATTGACGATTCTTCACCTCTTAAATGGATGAACTGAAATCACATTTCTACTTTACATGTTCATATGTGAGTGTAGAGTCAAAGTACAACAACAGGCTCTGGATCTGGACCAGACCAGCAGGTCCAGCAGGACAGCAGCTTCACAAACCAGTGAGTTCACTCAGTTTAAGACGATGCTTCTTCTCAAAGAGCAGAGAAATGTCCTTTTTTCTTTCTAACCGAGAAGAAATCATGGTTAAGAAAAAAACTCTTAAACTGCACATCTTTACTACTGAAACTAGAAATGCCAACAAAATATTCAACAATTCAAAGCCCGTACAGGAAATCCAGCCAGTGTCCCGGAGACCAGGGACCAGAGGCTGTAGGGGACAGTGTCTCCGGACACTCACCCTGTCCTGCGGGTCCTCCGGGCTGCAGACCGGGTGCGGGTCCAGGGGAGCCCTCCTCTGGGACTGCCGCCGGCCCATCCCCTGGCTGGAGGACACCGGGATGGAGACGCGGCTGGAACAATGCGGAGCAGCGGAGGGCCGATATGGCGCCGCGCGCATAAACAGGCGCGTCTGCGCGCAAAAACACGCACCGAGGAGCGCGAGGAGGAGGCGCGCCTCACCTCAGCGGCCGGCCGTCCGGGTCCCGCTTCCCGTCCCTGAAGCACCGGGACGCTCCCCGGTCCGGCACGATGCTGCCCATCCGCCGCAGCCAGCACCGATCAGGGGGGGGCCCGAAAAAAACACCCCGGAAAATCTAAATATATCATTCAAAACACCCCCATCCCCCTACGCGCCTGGGTGAGGAACGGGTGAGGGAAATAAGCGGAGCGCGCGTGCATTCACATGAAGAAAATGATCAATAAATCATAAAAATCCTGCTGTTTTCCTGAATTAATGAGATAATTCTCTCATGATTACGAGAAACGGTTTGGTGAGAAAAAAAACATCAAGAAAACATCAGAGTTTTCTTTATTGATTTTTTTTCTCTGAATTACAAGATAATCATGTCGTTTATTCAGAAAAACAGCCGTTTATTCCTCCGTGGGAACGCGCCGCCGACAACCAGAATTCCTGTTTTCTGCACCGTTTCCATGTAGACACCAGGGGGAGCCATCCTGCAGAACAGCTCCAGTAGAAATAAAGTCCAGCTGAGAGCTTTACCTGCTATAATGAGCTCATTATTATTGGACATGCAACAAATAAGGTCCTGAATCTCAGAACGTTTGGTGAAGAAAAGACCAAAGCAGACCGAGGCTCCAGCCTCCAGCCTGATAGTCCACTCAGTCAGCCTCACAGCGTTTACTTCACTTCTTCACTCGCGACTTTTTACTTCCATGTGTCAGATCTTAGTCTGACTCTACAGTAAAAGAGAAAAAGATGGAGAAAAGAAGTGAGAAGTGATTGTATTTCTACTCTGATTTCTGGGAGCAACCTTAAAATGAGTTGCTGACGTCAGCTACATGTCATTTAGTGCTTTGTGATAAAATAACATGTGATGTGAAGAGCGCTGATCCTAACAGAGAGCCCTGTGGAACTCCGAGTAATGCATCACAACACACAGGAGACGCTAGTTAATGTGCTTTTATTAGAGAATAATAATAATAATATACATGACAAATATAGGGCTTTTCATAGTATTCAAACATGCATCACATAACAATAGAAAAAGAGACCCTGCCTCTCAATACATACGTGAAGTCGGATTGACATCTGTAGCATTTACAGCATCTTTACACCTGCATGTGGCACTTGATGAGTTCAGTAGTTCAACAAGGAAGCAGCTTGTGGACGAACCAGAGAAAGCGTCCACCTCGAAAACACAGAAGACTTTCATCTCGTTCAGGAAAACAGCGTTTTTCATTCCTCGCTCAAAAGATATTACAAGTCCTGAAGTCTACCTACAGATGGTTCGGAGGTCTAATGATGGTACGCACAGACACAACACAAGACTTTCTCAGTCCCAGGAACCAAAGTTTACAACAAAATTCAGTCATGACAGCCAAATTAAATGATCAATAATCTCAAATTAGAGTGTATGTTTCCTAAATCTAGTCAAAACAAAGATGTTCACTTGGCTTAATGCTGAAAAAATATGTCAGGGAAGAAAATATGAGTAAAATCCCCGTGTGCTTCAAGAAGTCTCTGTTTCAGTGTGACACTGGGTCCGTGAGGACAGCCGTCCCTCTTCAGACTGGACCGGTGTCCTGAGAGCGGCGCGGCGGCGGCGAGCAGCAGGTCACTGAACAGGAGACAGTCCATCAGCTCCACACACACCTCAGCCCAGGAATCAGGTCCAGCTCAGAGACCCTTCACCTGCATGGGGGTCAGGTCCGGCGGCCCAGCAGCCAATCACATGAGGGAACACACTCCAGACTGCAGAGGCTGGTCCCTCTGCCCGACGCCGTTCACGCTGCAACACAAGCACTCAGGAGTGACTCCAGGAATCAGCTGGTGAGTGTGTGTGTGTGTGTGTGTGTGTGTGTGTGTGTGTGTGTGTGTGTGTGTGTGTGTGTGTGTGTGTGTGTGTGTGTGTGTGTGTGTGTGTGTGTGTGCGTGCAGTCACCTGCTGGACGGCCTGTAGGGGGCGTCGCTGTCGGAGTGGAAGGTGTGGACGTCCCCCGGCTCGCTGTGGCTGGCCCTCAGCGGCGGACACACAGCCTGGCCGTCCTCGGGCCCGGGGCAGCGCAGCACCGGGTTCCCGTTGGGGTCCAGGGGGTGGGCGGCGTCGGGCGCCGCGGCGTCGGCGTCGGGGGAGGGGGGGGACTCGCAGTGCGACAGCTGCAGCTTCTTCATGTGGTTGATGGCGGAGGTGGCGTGCAGCGCTTGCTGTGGGGAATAAAGAGTTTCCTCACGTGGGGCAGATCGTCTCCATTTAAATGTTTATTTTTACCAAGAAGCAAAGAATGACTGGAAGCTGAGTTCAGTCCCAACATAAAGCCAGGCTTAAAGAAACCTTCTGGAGTCAAATCCAGTGAAACGCACAGAAAACGTCTCTCGCTGCTAAAGTCTGAACTCCCCCTGACAGCAGGGCCTTGAGGCTAAAGCTGGTTCGCTTTCATGGCAGCATCAGTCAAGTCGCCGCGTTATCCTGCCTGGGACTCTTAAGAACTTTGTTTTTTTATGTTTTCTATGAATTTTTAACCATTTGTTTGGTGGTTGACTGGATTGGAGTCGTTTGGGGGCCTCTTTTGGCCCACGGGCCTTATGTTTGACAGCCCTGTATTAGATTCTAGTTGTCTATTAGTACAGCTCTGCAACATCCCCAGTGTACTGCCCTGCTCTGACTCACAGTCATACAAAATAACTGAATATCTGGCTTCTTGCAGCGTTTCAGTCAAACACACACACACACGCACACGCACACATGGGTGGTGCTCACACACCACCAGCACCAGCTGTGTTTGGCCCAAAGGCACAGGCTGAGGTGGGGGATCGAACCGCTGACCCGCAGCTCCATTTGTGTTCACCAAAAATAGATTCATTAATAAAAGTCAGCGTACAGACACCTGGTGGATCTACTTCATCTGATCATCTAAAGAAGGAGGCGGAGCTGAGTGCCGGACGCCAACCGGCCCCCAACCGGCCCCCAGCCGGCCCCCAGCCGGCCCCCTCCTGGGGCAGAAGCAGAGTCGCTCACCCTCCACCTGGACTTGGCGAAGTTCTTCTCCATCTGCTCACACACAGACTGGTAAATGTCCAGGTCTTTAGCCGAGTCGCCGGCGATCCTGGGGGGGGGGGGGGGGGGGCACAGGTTAGAGTGGGGGAGACACACACACACACACACACAGAGGCACAGCAGAGAGCACACCCACCACGGGTGTCGGAGCGCCTGCTCGGTGGTGAAGCGCTTGGTGGGGTTCTTCTCCATCATGCTCCTGATGAAGTCTTTGGCTGCAGGCGACAGCAGAATGACCATCAACACATCATCAGAGCGGTCAGACTAAACTGAAAAAATTCACAGCTTCACTGATGTAAAAAAAAAAACATTTTATACAGTAAATCATGACATATTAATCAATAAACTGGAGGAAGATGGGCCGACAGGAGCTGTATTGAACTGGGAGAGAAGTTGTTGGAGGAAACAGTTTGGGAATGAGGGAGGCTGTCACTCTGAACTTCTGGGTATTATTGTGGCGTCCCTCAGGGCTCAGCGTTGGGACCCAAACTGTTTATCCTGTACATCAATATCTGTAAAGTGTCTGATATGGTGAAAATTATATTATTTGCCGATGACACAGTTATTTTAGGAAGTGGTGAGGATGTTCAGCAACTTTTGGAATTAATCTCCTCAGAGTGGAAAATAGTTCAATTATGGTTTGATACAAAAAAGCTATCAATTAATCTGTGTAAAACAAAAATCATGATGTTTAGAAAATGTCAAATAAATAATCTGGTAAATGTATAAATAGAGGGTGTAGTTATAGGAAGAGTAAATCCAAAAGGTTTTTTAGGAGTTTTGATCAATGAAAAAAATTAGCTGGAATCCTCACATAACACTGATGTCTGCTTTTCTTCATTCTGATTGTTCACTATTTTTTCACATTTTCAAAATAAAGCTTTCAAATCAAATGAAATCAAAACCTGAGCTACCACAGTAGGAGTGCCTCGTGAAGCTGTGAGCAAAATGAAAAGCTGTCTCTAAACATTTCTAATCTCTTCTCACAAAACACAACAACCATTTATTTAGATCTGAAGTCCTTGGTGGTCCTGCCTGTCTTTCATTTGGACACTCTGATTCTAAGGTCAGTTAAATTCACTTTCTCATGAGTAAAAAAAGCCTGCAGAGATTAGCAGTGAGAATGAAGTGTTTCTTTGAAGTTTGGATCTCGGGATCACTGACAAGCCTCCAAATAGTCTCAGATGTAATCTGCCGTCCCCATTTACACCGGCAGTAATTCTCTCTGACCTAATCCAGCACTATAACTGGCTCTATATTAGGTTAATCTCTCAGGTTATATCGAGAGATCCTGCTTTAGACTCATTGGTCAACCCATGTCCTTGGTCCGTTTTAAAACAGCACAGCAGCCTGAGGCGAAACATCAACGCTCACTGCTTGTGATGAGGTGCACAACGCAACACCACCTTATGGCAACAAGTGCAGAACAACGACCACTGAACTGTGAACTGATCCGTCTGTCCACTGCAGACTCAAGTGATGGAAAAATAAAGAAAGAAACAAACAACACAGTCCAGACACAGCTGATGAAAGAACGCTGCACGTTTCCACTGCAGCAGAAGTCAGAGGGTTCTCTGTTCTAGCAAACACTCACACACTCTGCAGGATTCACCAGGTCTTCTCCAACATTTACTACACTGTCATCTGCATACCAGGAGAACTTTACTTCCAAGCCGATGAGAGCTGAAACGGTCCCTGCAGTATTTCAGGACTAAATCTAAGACCTCTCTGCCTCAAGACTGACTTGAATTCACTACACTGTGCACGACACATGCACAGCTGCAGCCAGAAGAAACCGGCGAGCAGCAGGACGGACAAAATAACCATGGAACGTATGGAACCATTATCAGTTCACCTGAAACCAAAGAGTACAGTACTGCAACACGGAAGCAGCGTTCATAAGAGCACATCTCCGTCCACGCTGCAGCGCCTGAGCCCAAAAGCAAGGCCTTCCTGTGAGTGGACAGTCTCCCAGCAGCGTCCACAGAGACATTTCACCTTTATTACTAGGCCTCAACTTTATTAGTTTTAGTCATGTGGAATTATTGTGGCTATTTTTCATTTATTTTGGACTTTAGAAGAAACCAGACACCACCTGGTCATCTTCTTTATGCCATCCAATAAAATCCAGAACATACTGATTAAAGCAGCGGCTATCAGTGCAGTCCTGACAATAAAGAAGCTTATTTTAAGAGGAATTTAGTTGATTATTCATTTAATTGACACTATTTTATACTTCATGTATTGCTGTCAAATTAACCTTGATATTCCTGAATTAATGTTTTTTATTTGATTAATTGATAGAATACTCGATTACAAAATAATCCACATCTACAGGTCATGACAGCTTTACATTCTGCGTACGCACATCTGTATTAATAAAACACAGCATCAACTAGTGGCCTGACATTTCCAGTCACTCGACCTCTCACTGTGGAAGCAGCAGGGAGCGTCTGTCATACCGGACTCCGAGATGTCGTCCCAGAAGGGGGAGTGGAAGGCGTAGTCGGCTCTCATGATCTTTGAAAACAGGCGCGTCTCGTTTTCCTCGAAGAACGGAGGGTAGCCGCTCAGCCTGCACAGCAGGGGGTCCGTCAGTCTCACACACACACACACACTGATCCCACCAAGCAGGGCAAATGTGATCTCAGCAGCCGTGAGGTGTGTGAAGGGTTCGGCCGGAGGTCTACAGTGTGTGATGAAATTAACGGCGTGGACGATACGTACAGGATGTAGGTGATGACTCCGATGGACCAGCAGTCCACCGCCTTGCTGTACGGCTTCTGAGCCAAAACCTCCGGAGCTGAAGAGGAAACACAGCGAGGCAGTGAGATCTGAGAGCTTTCCAATCAGATCACTCAGCCACATCAGAGGGACGAACACGAGAGTCCCCACTGGTGAATCGGCAGGTCGGCCTTCTTGGATGAGGACCTGGTTCTATGGTATCGTTTGTCGTTGATGTTGGGGAAGTAATCAATGACTCGAACTGGCCAGAGTTATTTAACCTGTTTGGATGATTATCAACGTTAAAAAATGTAGTTTTATTCTGGAAATGAAAAGCTAGTTCTGTTCGTACAGTTCAGTCTGTTTCTGATTCATGCTCACTTTCAGACATATAATTCATATTCAGTAAAATCAATATCTCTATCAAAGTTTCCCAGAAGAAAGCAGGATTTTTACTTCACTTAGGAGGCCATTATTGATGTTTACAAGGACAAAAATAAAAGACAGTGAGTTGGACACTGCTTCACTGCTGCCGTTTCTGATCAGGTTATTCAGTTTCCACCTTCCTGAAATGTTAAAAGAGGTTCTGGACGGAGTTCAGAGGGCGTTAGGTAAAACTCTACCGCCACGAGTTTACCAGCTGGAGTCAGGAGAGCAGACGGGTGTGAAGCCAGGTGTGTGTGTGAGTGGACTCACCAACGTATCCTGGAGTGCCGCACGCCGTGGACATCACGCCGTGCTCCAGCGTCTTGGACAAGCCGAAGTCGCTCACCATGATCTTGGCGTTCTCGTCTGTGTTGTAGTACAGGAGGTTCTCTGGCTGCTCACACACACACACACACACACACACACGGCGAGAGTTCATCTTCAGCATCAGACACGAGGAGAGCGAGTGAGTGTGTGTGTGTGTGTGTGTGTGTGTGTGTGTGTGTGTGTGTGTGTGTGTGTGTGTGTGTGTGTGTGTGTGTTACCTTCAGGTCTCTGTGCACGATGCTGTTTTCGTGCAGGTAGCTGACGGCCTGCAGCACCTGCTTGATCACTTTACTGGCGTCTTTCTCTGTGTAAACTCCTTTATCTAGAATGCGATCAAACAGCTCCCCTCCTGAAACCCTGTGGACACACACACACACACACACACACACACACACACTTCATCTTGTCACTATTTCATTATTACATGAGATCAATTCTCTAATTATACATTATAACAGTCACTTTTAAAATATCAGCATGATCACCTCACAAAGTAAATCTGCCTAAAGAGCTGAAATAAATCACTGTATTTAACAGGAAAAAGCCATGATCATGTGACATAATCCAGTTTGTGGATCCTGATGGGATCAGAGGGCTGTGCTCAGGATTTCTCTTCATTTAGAAAAGGAAATCTGTTTTTTTTTTTTTTTTAAGTAAATCCTTATTAAAGCATTCTGAATTAAAATGCTTAAAGCTGATACAAGACGAGGAAAAAGTGATTTCTCTCTTGAGGAACTCAAAGTTTGAGACTTAAAGCACATTTTAAAGCTGTGTGATGAGTCACTCACAGCTGCATGACCAGGTAGTAGTGAGTTCTGCTCTCATAGAAGTCCTCCAGGCCCACCACGTTGTCGTGCTTTATCCTGGAACAGTCAAACAGTCCATGAGGAACCGAGCGTGTGTGTGTGTGTGTGTGTGTGTGTGTGTGTGTGTGTGTGTGTGTGTGTGTACCTTTTCAGAACATTGATCTCGTTCTCCAGGTTGCTGTGAGTGAGGTGCTTCTTCTTCAGACATTTCAGGGCGTACAGCTTCCCCGTTTTCTTCTCTCTCACCATATACACTTCTGAAAAAGAGCCGCTGCAGAGAAACACACACACACACACACACACACACACACACGGTCAAACCTGGACTATATCTTTCAGCTTCATATGATCAGTGTGCTTCTGCTCTGATTCTCCTCTGTCCTCTCTCTCCGTCTCTGTCGTCGTGTTTTTATATTTTCTGACCGTTGTGTTGCTTCTTGGGGACAGAAAACCTCAAATACAGTCAAATATGTCTAGAGAAAAGGTGAGAATCTACTGAACATGTAAACTATATTTAATTTAATATTGAATATTTAGTTATGTCGGTCAGTTTCTGTTATTTAATTATACCTATCCTAAATTTGCATTCAAATTATATTTACCTTTTCCATGTATGGCTGGGCTTTGTATTTTTTTACTGTGGTTTTCTACGTTTTGGCTGCTGGAACCCTGCAGTTTTCAATTCAATTTCAATTCAATTCAGAACACACACACACACGCACACACACACTCAGCTGCAGTCTCAGCAGGACACTCATTCACTCGCCGAGGCGGCCAGACTCTTAATCCCATAACGAAGTGGTGCTAGGATGTTCCTGCACTGCCGATCTGACGTCACACACACACACTCACACACCGGAGCCGGGCTCATTCACGGGGCCTCTTTAAGCAGCTTGGACGGTGCCGGTGTGTGAACAGGTGGAGCAGACAGGTGATCGGGCCGACTGAATGAAGCCTCCCTCCAACACCCCGTCCACCCCCCACTCGGGTGATTCTTTACTTCTTTAAAGTAAAAGACGGCGAGCAGAGCCAGTCCCGATCGGGGGCTCTGCCTGGTTAGAGGCTGGTTAGCTGGTTGATGCTGAGATTAGCTGGTTTTAATTCCTCTATGTGGGACAGCCGGGACGGTTCCAGACGCTCTCTGACATGGATATTGTAAGAAATTGGTCTAAACTGCACTTTATTTTGAAACATCTAAAGGAGAGCAGCCCCTCCACTGTGACCTCCCCTCATGGTCTCTTCATTAGAGGCTCCAAACTGCCTTGAAATGCAAAACAGCCTCTTCTTGAACATGTGATCCAAGACGCGATGAATCACATGTTCAAAATGAGACCGTTTTGCTTTTATCATGAAGAAAATGAATCTTCTGACAGCCCCGGGTCAAAGGTCAGAGTTCAGCACAGCAAGTGGATGACGGTCCTCCAGGGTCACGGGTGGAAGCTCCAGCGGCGGCTTAAGCCGCGGCTCCGCCACGCAGACGGCGTAAGAGGCTCCATTGATGAAACCGAGGGGATTAACCCCACACACACACACACACACGCACACACACACACTTACGAGCCCATCTTCCCCTTGAAGTCGAACACATCCTTGATGTTGTTGGTGCTTTTCTTCCAGCTGCAGACGATCTCTTTCCGCCCCATGTCGGCTCTGACGGCGCCGTAAGACTCCTGAGACACAAACGTCCAGCGGCAGTGAAAATCTTTCTCAGGGTCAATTAAAAATCTGAGCGAAGGCCTTCATGATCAGTGGCTTCACAGAAATATTCGCACTGAACCAGGAAGACGAGAGGAACAGCAGCCTGCACTCTGTTCCGGACGTAAATGGAAGCTTCATCCACATAATGTTCACTTCCTCTGGTACATCTTCACGTTTCCTTCACAGCAGCTTGTGACGGAGAGACTGTCTTTGACAAATAACGCATTAAGATGCTGGACGTCAGCGTTCGGCAATCCTTCAAAATCAAAGCACATCTCATGAAATGTTATGTTTTTAGCAAAGTGTTTTACATTTTAAAAATCAGAATGTCTAGTATCAGTTACCTCAAATTACAGCTGAAAGTCACAAACTCACACAGTCTAATTATCCTTGAATAAATGTATGCTGAGCAGCCCATAAATAGTTCATACTCAACTTGTCCACATTATTCTTGTCATTAACCTTTGATGCGGATTTATTTTAATTACAAAAATATTTCAGTCTTTCAAAAAAAAAAAAAAGAAAATTAAAAAAAAGGATGTTCCTGGTCGTGTATGTCCTCAGTGTTGCGTTAAGATAGTTTCGCTGAAGGAATTACAGCATTAAGGCGGCCGTGTTAAAAAGCCCCCCCACTTTCCCCCCTGTTACATAAGGGGCTGCATGTCCAGCCCCGAGCCCGCAAAGCCGTCTGTACCCATCGGTGGCAGCAGCTCGGAACAGGCGGGGATTAGAGTTCATCTGCTCCTGTGTCTGTGGGAACAGATTAGCCGCTGATTCCCTGACAGGACAGAATCTGGGTCGTTTAACAATGTGGGCCTCCGGAGGCCGGCGAACTCTGGCCTCACACCAAAACACCAGCGCAGGAATAGAAACGGCTCGGCGGCGTCAGGTGGACGAGACACGTTCAGTCCAGCACAGCAGGGACACACACACACGCACACGCGCACGCGCACGCACACGCACACACACACACACACACACACACACACACACACACACACACACACACACACACACACACACACACACACACACACACACACACACACTCTCCAGCTCCAGATAAATCAGTCTTAAAGCAGCTCATTCACAAACACGGTGACATGAAAAACCTGAATTTAGAAGAAATAAAACAGAGTCTGTCGGTTTAAACAACACTGCAGCAGAACAAACACATTTTCATTCATGGTCCTCAGTGAACATTTTCAGAAACTTTGATTTCCCTTTGTTCAGAATTGATGTTGTATAATAATAATAATAAAGTGTAGAGCTGCATATTGTACGTCTCAAACCTAAATACAAGCATGTAAGAAGCTTAAAGCATCAGCATCACATCTAAAATGTTCCCACTTGAGGAACAAATAAAGAAAACTGAAATAAGAAAGTAGAGCAGTGGAGGAGATTTAACAGGAAGTCTGACCTGTTTCCAGAACGACACTTCAGTCTGTAAATGTAAAGGTAAAGTGTATATAGAGAGGCCTGGTCTCACCTGAGGAGCGGTGTGGAGGCTGCCGAGCGCTGCTGTCCCTGCATGGACCTGGACCTGGCTCAGGTGGAGCGAGGCTCCTCTCAGAGGGGGCGGAGCCTGGCTCGTCCCGGTCCTCCTCTCAGCTGCAGCTCCAGCTCCGTCCTCCTCCTCCTCTCATCATCACGCGCTCCGCTTGGCCTTCAGGCGGCCGATGCTCTGAGTCTGCAGTTCTCATATATTTCTATTTTAGAATCTTCACAGAACTATTCCCAGAGACGACTCCAGCAGGGTCAGATATAAAGAAGTTTAATCACGTCTCATTAATCCACAGAAGCCTCATTAATATACCTGCAGGTCCTCCAAAGCCCAACAGGGGGCGCTAAAACAAACTCAGCAACCATTTTCCGTTTGTCCAACTGTCCAAGGTTTCAGGACGTTTTGCACAACCTGCTGTTCTCCGACAAGGAGCTGAACGAGATGGTCGATCCGTGAATCGATCAACCAGAACCGCTGCTTCAGCAGTCCTCCTCACTGATGCTGTTCTCACTGTGTCTGGTCAGTCCAGACCTGAATGGTCCGGGCTCCAGCCCAGACCACCTGAGAGCATCCTCCATCCAGTCACTGAGTCCTGCAGGAACAACTCAGGCCTCAGATCATTTTCATAGACCACAAAGCTCCAGCAGCACGGAGGAGGCATCATCAGGGAGCCGCTGCTGCAGACTGGAGGACCTTTAACAGAGAGACCTGGACCTCCTCCAGACCTGGACCCAGAGAAACCCTCTGAGACCAGCTGGTGAGGCTGCAGCTCAAAGAGCAGCAGACAGGTTATCTACACTAAAACATAGCACCTATTTACTTGAGTATGAATTTATTTACTTCCATTATATCCATGCATGAGAGAAATGGTAAGTTTTAAACAAAATACAAAGAAAAGGAAGGACATGTTTGGTGGATTATTCCTTCATTGGACCAAAGTTTGTCATATATAAATGAAGACCCTGGTTTACGGAAGACATAAGCAGCTGTGAGACACTCTGAGGCACTCTCAATAGATAGAATGGAAATGTAACAGCTTATATGGAGTAAAGTAAATAGATAATCAATGAAAAAATGAAGAAGATCAGTAAACTCATCAAAAAATGATTGATGGTCTCTCTAGACACACCTCATTTTACATTAAAGAAACTTGTTTGTTTATTTCTGTTCAGTTTATCATTACCATCATTATTATTTTCCTACATGGACTCAACAAAGCGTGCTCACACAGTCGAATTAGTGTTTTTTACACCATGGAGAGTGTGAGTGAAAAGCAGCCCGATCAGAGTGACTGATCCTGCTTCACTGCAGGGCAGCAGGCTGCATCCACCACTCATATCACTGTAATCTTCTCAGCTGTGCTATCAATATCCTGCCAAACAGAATCATGTCATGTGCTGCAGCGCCGCTCAGAGCGGCTGTGACTCAGTCAGTACGACCAGGCGTCCTTTAAAAGGCGCAGGTTCCATTCCCCATCTGCCCTGAGAATGGATGGACTCGCACCCCCATCCCACATGGCTCGCTCCAGAGTTTAAACAGCTTCACTCAACCAAGAAGGAACAGTTGCATATGAAACACACACACACACACACACACACACACACACACACACACACACACACACACACACACACACACACACACACACACACAAAGTCGTCAGCAGTGATTATATCACTCCACTGAAGCTCTCCAAGGACATCCACTTTCTGCAACGCGCATGTGTGCCTGTGCGTGTGTGTGTGTGTGCCTGTGTGTGCATGTGTGATAATCAGCTCCAGGCTTCAGAGGCTGCTGCTGTCCACTGCCTTGCAGCATGTGCATCTCCATGTGATGGACTCATTAAAAGCAGCAGCACTGCACTGTGAACCGGTTCTGACGTCCTCCAGTGTGAATGAAGCCACAGTAATTATTTCATCCTGCTTTGGAATTAATCGTGTCCTCGGGCTTTCATTCATTTCATCCTTTTTTGTTTAGTCCTACCCATTTCCAATAAATGTTTCTACTTTTGCTGTGTGATAAGTATGCAAACTAAAAAAAAAAAAAAAAAAAAAAATCAAATAAATTCTAATAAAACAAAATGAAAGAGGAAAAATTGAGCTAATTTCTTGCATGAATTGAGGAAACTTGATACACAAGCGTGTACAGTACTGGATAATGCCATGCAATCTGTGTTCATTTTGCAAGCATGTAATAAACATACATGTGTCAGCAGGTACCTGTGGTGGAGGGAGCCCTCAGTTCAAGTCCAGGCTGGCCCTGGGGGGCCTTTTTGTGTGGAGTTTGCATGTTCTCCTTGTGCATATGTGAGTATTCCCCTCACATTAAAGGGCAACTCCAGTTTTTTGACACCTGGACCTTATTTATAGGTGTGTGCATGCTTATATACTCACTCAGACAAACGTGGTGCAGCTCGGAGTCCTTCAGAAGTTATTTAGATCCAACCGATGTAGCCGCACTTAGCGGGGGCCACGGCAGTGGAGCTTCAGCGCGGGACATCATCTCTGCAAAATCGCTCATTTCGGCTATATTTCTTCATCCATCGCCAGTGATATCATAAAGCCAGCTCGTCTACCGGCTTCAAGGGGGTCAGCTGATCTGGAACCGGAGCCTACAGGTGAGGGGAGGGCTCCAGGAGGAACGCGGCGGGTCCCCGCACGATCTGCGGCCGACACGGAGCGCGTCTCCGCCCGGGAGCGGAGATCCGGAGCTCTCCCGTCAGCAGCCGTGTCGCGGCCGCGTGCGCGCCCCTCGGCCCGCGCACAGCGCTCCTCCGCCAGCTTGGAGACCGCCGGAGCCTCCGTGGACCAGCTCCAGACCGTTTTCCAACTCGGCCCCAACTCAGCCCCTGGAAGTCAGACGCCCGGGCACCGTGACAGCCGAGGCCGACTCAAAGCGCCTCTCTGCTGGGGAGAGGAGCTCGACAACGTTCCCATCCGAGCTAATAGTGGTTAAGTTAGCGAAAACTGTCAGCTCGTCTACCGTCTTCAGGTGGGTCAGCTGACCCACCTGAAGACGGTAAACGAGCTGACTTTATGATAACACTGGCGATGGATGAAGAAATATAGCCGAAATGAGCGATGTTGCAGAGATGATGTCCCGCGCTGAAGCTCCCTTGCCGTGGCCCCCGCAGCGGGGGCACCGCTAAATCGGTTGGATCTAAACTTCTGGAGGACTCCGAGCTGCACCATGTTTGTCTGAGTGTGTATATGAGCACGCACACACCTATAAATAAGGTCCAGGTGTCAAAAAACCGGAGTTGTCCTTTAATAGGTGTAGCTTGAAGCTTTCCTGTGGAATGAGAGGAAGTGGTTTGAATAAGCTGGTACAGAGGATTGATGGGAAAATTACAGAATTGTGAGGGCCAAAACAATTATGAATAAGGCAGTTTATATTATTTCAAAAACAATCTTTAAATTAGGTTAGTTTAGTTAGTTAAGTGGTATTAAAGATTCAAATGAGACTCAAACCTGGTAGAAAGGACTTTACTCTGATGTTGGCTTTTCAGCAGAAAAGAACAGATCCAGGGCCCTCCTGTGGCCACGGGGCGCATGTCTGTTAGAAAGAAGAAACGGAATCAACAACCATTCAGAAATGTAGAAAACACTGCCTCACTTTACAATCCAGTGCAATTATAAATGATTTAATATAAATTTTTACATGTGTGCCTTTAAGGACACGTTTTCTTGTTTAGTTTTGGGTTTTTTATAGCGTTAGTAATCATCAATATATCCTCAAAAAACTGAAAACGGGACCTATTTTCTAAAAAAGCACGTGGAACATCTCCATGGGTTCAGGAGCAGTAAAACTTTGATTTTTGGTTTTGGTGGATGGATCGAACCTCGGACTGAAGCTTTTCGGGTCACGTGGTCTGAGGCCTCTGAGGCTGCGTCGTGCATCACTTCCGCCCGCCGGCGCCGACGTCAGACGTCATCACGTCACTCGCTGACGCAGTGTTGATTCTGAGCGGAGAAATAATTTATTTATAAACTGACGCAAGGGCGCTAAATCTAAAATAAACCGTGAATAAAATGTGAAAATACACCAACATTTTGGTGAAGCAGCTGCACGCATGAAAGGTTCGATTGTATTTACCCTTAACACAATAAAGTGACGTTAGCTTTAGGTGGCGTTAAATGAACAGCACCGGGCGGGCTACATGCTAGCTAGCTAGTTAGCTAATATTAGCCGAGTGCAGTTGTTCCTTTTGTTAATGTTGTTGACTTATGATCGTTCAAAGATCTGCGCATCGCTGCAGGGTAGTGTGCTGTGCTTGGTCTCAGTTCAGGTGGATAGTGACAGCTCGGAGCCCGCTGATCTCAGTTTAGCTGCTATGCTAGCAGCCCTGAAGCAGATTGGCTGTAATCTTCTGTTTTCTTCACGGGCTCGTCTTCACCATGCTCTTCCTCATCATCTGTCACTGCGCCTCTCTCTGATCGACCTGGCAGGATTATGGCGCCCCGCATACAGCTGGAGAAAGCGGCTTGGCGCTGGGTGGAAACTGTGAAACCAGAAGAAATCAGACAAGTTCACATCGAATTAGCATACCGCATCAACCTGCCGGCCTGCCAGAGAGGAACCTGCAGGTAAGACCTGGAACAGGAGGCAAGAAAGACCTGGACCTGTAGGGAAAGATCTGAACCAGGAGGTCAAGAAAGACCTGGACCTGCAGGGAAAGATCTGAACCAGGAGGTCAAGAAAGACCTGGACCTGCAGGGAAAGATCTGAACCAGGAGGTCAAGAAGGACCTGGACCTGCAGGGAAAGATCTGAACCAGGAGGTCAAGAAAGACCTGGACCTGCAGGGAAAGATCTGAACCAGGAGGTCAAGAAAGACCTGGACCTGCAGGGAAAGATCTGAACCAGGAGGTCAAGAAAGACCTGGACCTGTAGATAAAGACCTGGACCTTGTTCTAGACAGTCTGTGGGCTAAAAGTCTGACTCATTAAGTCAGTTTGTTACACAAAATTTAAGCTCATTCTGTCCATTTGTGTTTAACCATGCTGGTTGACCTCGGTGTGATTTCACTGAAAGAGTTGTATTGAAGCCTTGATGTGTAGAGTAACCCTGAAGACGTTAGATTTAGCCGGCAGACACGGTACCGACCTCTGTCCCTCTCTGAGGATCACCGTCAAACCGTCACCCCGCGGTTTGTCCTCAGGTTCATCATTCTGATTCGCTTCACAGGAGGAACTGCAAAGGAAATCCCAACTGCCTGGTGGGCATCGGAGAGCAGGCATGGCTCGGAGAGATCGATGAGAACACCTTCCACAATATCGACGATCCAAATTCTGAACGCCGTGACAAGGTATCGCTGATCCCTTCTCTGCGTACGTCGGGGAGAGCGGCGCGTCCGCAGGGTTTAACCCCAGTCTGTCTGTTTCCCCCTCTTCCAGAACACGTTCGTTGGTTTAACCAATCTCGGTGCAACTTGTTACGTCAACACATTCCTGCAGGTGTGGTTCCACAACCTGGAGCTGCGCCGGAGCCTCTACCAGTGCCACAATTCGCGAGCACAGGAGCACAACGCGGAATCAGGTATCTGCGGCGGGACCCCGGTGTCTCAGTATTTGGATATTAATGTACCTCCTCCTCATCACAGCACTTCAGGAATCAGTTTGATGAGGAAACCCATTTTTATCAGATGGCAGGAGAAATGAGATTTGCAGTTGAAGCTTCTGTATCATCAACTGCCGTGCGCCGTGCCGAGCGTCGTTTTGACTCGAGCTGGAGCGCCCTCCGAGGTCCTCACTCACACACACCATCGTGTCTGTTTCAGATTATGAACCGCAGTCGATCTGTGAACACCTGCAGTACCTGTTCGCTCTCCTGCAGAACAGCAACAGGAAGTACATCGACCCTTCAGGGCTGGTCAAAGCACTGGGCCTGGACACGGGGCAGCAGCAGGTACACACACACACACACACACGCACACACACACACACACACACACACACACTCTGTAAATGGAGATGTCATTAATCAAATGGCTTCTGTCTGTTTATATTTTGAGTAAAATGTAGGTTTGAGTTCAGGCCTGTGAAATTCCCTCTACTAAGAGTCCTGGTCGATTTAAAGGCACCAGATAATGCAATTTAATATTAACAACTTTAAATGCTTCCCTTCGATGTGACGGAGCTGCACTGAGTCACTCGGTTATTTTTGTTTTTCCTCAGGATGCGCAGGAGTTTTCCAAGCTCTTCCTGTCTCTCCTGGAGGACACGCTGTCCAAGCAGAAGAGCCCGTCCCTGCAGAACGTCATCCAGCAGCAGTTCTGTGGACAGTTCTCCTACGTCACCGTGTGAGGAACCCCCCCAGCTCACACTTTGTGCTGTCGTTTGTCCTCCAGATGGAACAAGAGCCGTGCAGAGACAGACTTTTACAGAAATCCAATCAGGAAATGGTCTCGTGATGCATCTGTTTCTAAAAGCTTCCTTCCTGTGTGCTGCAGGTGTAACCAGTGTGGACGGTCGTCTGCGCTGCCGTCCCGATTCTACGAGCTGGAGCTGAACATCCAGGGCCACAAGAACCTCACGGAGTGTGTCACCGAGTTCCTGAAGGTACCCGAGCTTCAGGCTCCCATTCAGAGTGGGGGATTTAGAGGGACGTTCTGCAGACATAAACGGGAGCAGAAGGAACTGTGTGTTGACCGTGCAGGAGGAGAAGCTGGACGGAGAGAACCGCTACTTCTGCGAGAGCTGCCAGAGTAAACAGAGCGCCACCCGGAGGATCCGCCTGCACAGCCTCCCCCCGACGCTCAACCTGCAGCTCATGCGCTTCGTCTTCGACAGGTGGGCGGCTCACGCGCAGAATGGTGGAGACTGGGTTCGTTGTGGAGGGTGAGTGAACTCTGTTGTGGTCTCCAGACAAACCGGGCACAAGAAGAAGCTCAACACGTTCATCAGTTTCCCGGAGCAGCTGGACATGGGCCCGTTTCTGGAGGCGAGGCCAGGTGAGGCACCGTCCTCGGTCAGGTAGGAGCAGCCGGAGCCGGGCGTGAGGGTGGGTTCGTGACGCTGCTCTCCCTCCAGATCAGAAGTGTGTGTACGAGCTGAGCGCGGTGCTGATCCACCGGGGCATCAGCGCCTACTCGGGCCACTACATCGCCCACGTGAAGGACGCCCGCACCGGAGACTGGTACAAGTTCAACGACGAGGAGATCGAGAAGATGGAGGGGAAGAAGCTGCAGCTGGGCATCGAGGAGGACATCGGTGAGTCCGGGGCGTCGGGGGGGGGCAGAGCACCCCCGCCGTTCACACACACACCGTCTCAGAGCCGCCGCTCTCTGTCCTGTCGCCTCCAGCTGAGACGGTGAAGTCCCAGACCCGGAAGCCGAAGTGCAGCAAAGGCTCGCACTGCTCCAGGAACGCCTACATGCTGGTGTACAAGGTCCAGGCGGAGGAGAGCCCCGACTCGTCCCGCAGCGGCGTGGACGTCCCCGGTGAGTGGCCGGGCCCGCGGCGCGGCGCCGCCTCTGCTCACGCTGACGGCCTCTCTCTGGGCGGCGCTCCCAGCCTTCCTGCAGCGCCTGGTGGACCAGGACAACCACCGGTTTGAGGAGTGGTGCAGCGAGATGGCGGACATGAGGAAGCAGAGCGTGGATAAGGGCAAGGCCAAGCACGAGGAGGTGAAGGAGCTGTACGAGCTCCTGACCGCCAGAGACGGTGAGCCGCGCCTCGTCCTCGCCTCCCGGCGACACAGACGCTGAGACCGGCGAGTGTCCTCCGTCCACAGGCGAGCCGTTCGAGTTCGTCCCCCTGGACTGGCTGAAGAAGTGGCTGGACGACTCCACGGCCACCAAGGAGATCGACACCGCCCACTTCCTGTGCTCGCACGGCAAGCTGCACCCCGACAAGGTGGCGGACGCCAAGAGGGTTTCCCTCCGGGCCGCTCAGCTGCTGTATGAGCGCTACGGCGGGGGACCGCGGCTGGACGGTACGGCCACACACTCACGGTCACCACGTCTGACGGGCAACACACACTCAGCAGCGTTACACTGCAGCGGCCCCCATCGCACCAACAGCTCCCACTGATGTCAGCCCTCTGACTTATTTTAGCTGTCTGTGTGTGTGCGTGTGCGTGTGTGTGCGTGTGCGTGTGCGTGTGCAGGCTCCTCTCTGTGTCGAGAGTGTGTGAGCCAGCGGTGCCGAGTGCTCCGCCTGAAGAACCAGCTCACTGAGGACTACAAGGAAGTGTCCAACCTGGTGAAGCGCTGCCCCAGGTAAACACAGCCCGGGGTGTGGGGGCGCAGTGTGTCGGCAGGCTCTAATGCTGCGTGTGTGTGTGTGTGCGTGTGTGTCAGTGGCCAGGGCTTCTGGGTAGGTAAAGCGTCTCTGCGCAGCTGGAAGCAGCTGGCTCTGGAGCAGCTGGAGGAGGACGAGCACGAGACCAAACAGAGCAACGGCCAGACCAACGGACAGGGACCACACAGCCACAGCAGCAAGGGTGAGGCTCCTGCCATGTGTGTGCGTGTGTGTGTGTGTGTGTGTGTGTGTGTGCTGACTGCTGCAGTCTGCTGTAGAGTCGGGGGCGGAGAGCACCGAGGACGACATGAAGACGTTCAACGAAGACATCGTCTGCAGTCACGGTATTCCCTCCGCTTCGCCACCGGCCGCCCTCTGATTGGTGGAGGCTGCCGGGGTGACGTATGTGTGTGTGTCGCGGCTGCAGGAGGGCTGAGTATTCTGGAGACGGAGCGGAAGCTGGTGGCCCCGGACGTCTGGACCAAGCTGAGGAAGTACTTCCCCAAAGCCCCGGAGTTCAGCCAGGACAGCGAGCCGTGTCCGCAGTGCCTGGTGAGCACACGCTCCAACCGCCGCCTCCCGGGGCGCCCGGAGAGCCTGAACCGGCTGTGTGTGTGTGTGTGTTTGTGTGTGTGTGTGTGTGTGTGTGTGTGTGCGCGCGCGCAGACGTTAGAGCAGGAGGAGAAGGACAACGAGGCGGTCAGTAAGATGATGGCTCTGGACCAGAAGAACCAGCTGCTGAACCTCTTCCACGAGAAGAACCGGCCCACGCTCACAAAGTGGCCTCAGGTGAGCCGCGCATCCCCCTTTACGCCTCCTGACCTCATGACCTTTCACGCCCTCACAAACCGTGTGTGTGCAGGGCACGGACATGCTCTACATCGTCCCGCTCTTCTTTGTGGACGAGTGGAAGAAATTCATCCGGTCAGTCTGAGCAAACCCCAGACACATGAAAACTCAGTGTGTCCATGAGGGAGACTGGGGGGCTCATCAGGGGTGTGTGTGTGTGTGTGTGTGTGTGTGTGTGTGTGTGTGTGTGTGGATTCCAGGAGGCCCACCAAGTCGTCTCCCGTGTCGAATGTGGGAAACACTCTGCTGCTCTGTCCTCACGGAGGCTTCATGTTCACCTACGAGTCTCTGATCAACGGAGACGCTCAGCAGTGAGTGTCTTCACACACACACACACACACACTCACAGTGTGTGGGATGCCATGTCGCTGTGTGTCCTGCAGCGTGGCTCTGCTGTGGCCCAGTGAGTGGGACGTGATCAGCAGGCTGTTCATCGTGGACCAGCCCATCTCCATCCACTGCTTCCAGCAGCCCTCCGCCGCCGCCGGCGCCACGCAGTTCACCACGCAGCCCGGTGGGTCCGCTGCCCAGGGACCTGTCTCCGTCCCCGTCCCCCTCCCCGTCCCCGTCCTGCTCTGCCCTCTGACCTCTGCCCTCTGACCTCTGGCCTGTGTCTGTCTGTGTGCAGAGCTCTGCTGGGAGTGCAGGGAGAGCTTCCTGTTCCAGCAGCAGAGGGACCTCAGAGAATACACACAGGCGACCATCTACATCCGCAAAGTGCTGGAGGACAAGAGGGTGTGTATGCAAACGTGCACGGCCGCCCGGCGCGCTCTCACGCTCCCGGTTCCGCTCTCAACCGGCTGGGCGCCGGTCCTGTGTTGCAGATGACGAAGGAGGCGGCGGCGGCTCCGGAGCCGGCGGCCAGCGGCTCGGAGGCGGAGGAGGAGCGAGAGGACCACCCCAGGCTGGACGGAGAGAGGGACCCCGACTTCAGTCAGGTGAGCGCCGTGCCGCGCCGCGCCGCGCCGTGCCGCGCCATGCACGGTGCAGCTGCAGCCCCTCCCGGCCGGCGGTGGCAGCAGCTCGCTCACTCGTTTCGTCCCTGCTGATTTCAGACTGAAGACGGCGCCAAGAGACTGAAGCTGAGCGACGACGGCGGCACGGCAGCGGCCGCACCCCCGGCAGCGCCCGCGCCTCCGGCCGCCAGCGCGAGCCAGCTGGGCGGGATCCGGAGGAGCACCCGGCACCGGAAGCTCCGCGGGGAGAAGGCGCTCATCGTCTCAGCCAATCAGACGCTGAAGGAGCTGAAAATACAAGTGAGGCTGTGTGTGTGTGTGTGTCTGTGTGTGTCTGTGCGTGCGTGTCTGTGTGGTTCTGGAGTGTGTGTCAGTAACCCTCGCTGTGGCTGTAGATCATGCACGCCTTCTCCGTGGCGCCGTTTGACCAGAACCTCTCCATCGACGGCAAAAACCTGACGGACGACTCGGCGACACTGGGCAGCCTGGGCGTCATCCCTGAGAGCATCATCTGTCTGAAGGTACGGCCACGCACACACACACACACACACACACACACACACACACACACGCCTCCACACACCCCTGCTCTCTCTCTCGCAGGCAGACGAGCCCATCGCAGACTACGCCGCCATGGACGACGTGTATCAAGGTGAGCGTCTCGTCCTGCTCGAGCCTCCGGCTCTCACGGCTCAGGAACGACCACTAACTGCTGGTTTCCCCCTCCCCTCCCCTCCCCTCCCCTCCCCCGCCCCTCCTGAACAGTGAGGATGCCAGAGGAGGGGTTTAAAGGTGAGCCCCGTCCGACGCGCCGCCGGCCGGCGAGTGGCGGCTCGGCGGTGTGACTGCTGCTCTGCTCTCTCCCTGCAGGCACTGGACTGCTCGGCCACTGAGGAAACCTCCGCTGCAGTGCGCTTCAATCAAATCCACACAATTTTAAAAAAAAAAGCTTGAATTTGTCAAGTGTCCATATATAAATAAGTGCTTTAATTTGTTTTTACAGAGAAATGTTTGAGTTGCTTCTTTCTGTTTGTTTTTGATAAACCGTGAACTGTTGTTTTCCCACTTTAAGGTTAGCTGGTCTATTTAAAGTCACCCTGAAGGGCCCTGTGCTCGCACTCTGTTGTACTCTGACGCTTCTTTCAGACATGCTCTGTTAGTTCAGATCGTGGCCTTTGTTTTGGACACCTTTAAATGACGCGTGGAGGAACCCACACCGTGCGATGCTTTCCTGTGTGTGGAAGTGTGTGTTCCCACCGCAGAGTTTCCAGGTTCGTCAAACAAGTGCACGAGTTACTGTTACCTATCTGAAATATAACTGCTCCTAAATATTCAAACATGTGATACCTCTACAGCAAATCTAGAAATGTGGGATTTGCAGCTTCATAGACAGTGACGGAGGCAGATCCCCGCAGTGCACACTTCCGAGGAACAGAATGCAAGCAGTGATTCCTTCTCTTCTTTTCACTGTTATTTCTTATCAACAATAAAGTTATTTTCAAAGCATCCGTCCTCACAGGCTGGTGTGTTCCACTGCCAAACAGCAGATTAAAGATGTGACTGTCAAGATCTGCACATTTTCAAGAGTAACCGTCATAAAATGTGGATAACACAACTCATTTCACCACCTTTAAATCATTGTCTTTCTCCACACTCAGTAGCTGCTTCAAGCATTCATTTCAATCTGCTTAAAGCTGCTGTAGGCAGGATTTTGCTAGTCAGTGCTAATTTTTCTGTGTTTTCTTTGGATTAAATGTTAGAGTATCCATTGATAATCCTTTAGGAGTGTAGCATAATTGCACTACCGTGAGGGCGCAGCGTTTCCATTTGTCTCTGTTCTGAGCTGAAAAGGAATCTCGACAGCTCCGGGTATCTTTGACCAATCAGAAGAGCCCATGACCGTGATTGGTCGAGGGGCGTTTGTCGCAAGTTCTTGTGGAAGGGGCTTAACTTGCATAAAGGCGTGATGTCAGAGAAAACAGGGCAGGATTGGCTGTTCTGGGTTTCAAATCGCCATCTTGCAAGATGGCGGAGATGCGGAATCCTGCCTACAGCACCTTTAACTGAAGAATGTCCCATAAATAAACTTCAAAACTAATTTCTTCCAATACAAATGAGGAAATTCCCAGGAAACAAGTGAAGCGCTAACTTAAAACTATGATAAAGTGCAACTGATGTCCAGATTGTCTTTCCTTGGAATTTGAGAGTCAAGTAAAAATTTTGATTTTTTTTTTCGTCTGGCGTTTGACTTTTTATCTCAGCATTGTGATTTTATCTCTAAAATTTCCACTTTTTATTTTTTTACTCATGACAATTCAATCTGTCAACTCAGATAATCACATTTTTCCCTCCTAAATACTGTGTGTGGCTCAGATTCGTCTCATCTTCATTTGTCTGGCCTTGTATTGTGACGCATTCATTTTGCCCGGTCCAATATGGCGGACTCGTTGACGTATCAGCGGTCCCTTGGCCTCCGCGGGTTTATTGTGTTCGTGTTTGCGGACATGAGCAGTGAGCCCAGGTCGAGCTGTTGAACGGTAATATTCAGTGAATCTATGAATGAAGCTCAGCTCAAACTGCACACCAGCAATCAGAAACCGAGATCCAAAAACGCGCCTTTCCACTGCGGAATGATGTTTCCATGGCCGGAAGTGGCCCGTTTGACTGCTGCACCGCCGGACGCCATGTTCAAAAGCCTGAAGCTTTATTAGCAGAGCTGTTAGCTGTTCGTCACAAGAGTTTCAATAAAGACTCGAGCTGTTCGCCAGAACAGTTTCAATAAAGACTCGAGCTGTTCATTAGAGGAGTTTAAATAAAGACTCGGATCGTTTGAATAGACCTGGAGCGTTTCCATCGCAGGTAAAGTGAAGGTCGCTGGTTCGAATCCGCAGTGAGCCGCAGCTCGAGCTGATCTTCTTCATTTAAACTCCAGTTCACCTGCAGCTCGACATTAACATGTTTTTCTGAAGCTGATCATGAAGATGTTGAAGATAAATGACTCTGATCATCTTCAGCATCTGGATGAGCTTCAGCTTTTATAACCTAATCTCCCACATAATCCAAATCCAGTTTTAGCCATCATTATTTATTAACTATGTTCTATGTTGTCTGATTTGAACCTCAGAATCTGTCTCACAACCATAGAAGTGATTATTGTTCATCCCAACCATCCATTTCCCCCCCTTTTAATTCCCTTTTCCCCTCATTAAAATCCTGTTTTTAGGGTGTGGAGCTGCAGCCACATTACTGCACTCTGGGGTCTTTAGGAGCCAGGTCATTGGTGGGAATCGAACCGGCAAACTCCTGACAGCAGGTCTGCTTTGCTGACCTTCAAACCCTTCATATATACAACTGACATGTTTTCAGCTGTCATCTTACAACATGCACTAACTCATTTTGGAAAACAGATTATTTTTTGTAACTTCATGTATTTCGTGAAATTTTCACCCAAAAAATAAAATCTTGTGATGAGATTCTGTTCTGATCTCCCCCAAAGCAAGTAAAAAAAAATGTTTCTGATGACTTTCTTAGGGTCAGACTGAATAAAACCTTTGATTGTGTTGTGTCGTTTGACTTGAACTCCGATCCAGGTCCTGCTGATGACCTTTGACCTCCTCGGGGACGCTGGGCATCATGATGGAGCTACCGAACTACAGCAGCCAGCTGATGCAGCAGCTGTGGAGCCTGAGGAAGGAGGGTCTGTTCTGCGACTGCACCATCATGGTGGGCGGGAGCCAGCGCCGGGCGCACAAGCTGCTGCTGGCCGCCTCCAGCATGCTCTTCAGGTACACACACGCCGACACACACCCGCGGTCCGGTTCTGCTCGGCTGTGTGGTGACTGGATGTGGTCTTCAGGTCTCTGCTGGACCACTCGGACACCATCTCCATCGACACGTCGGTGGTGTCGTCCCAGGAGTTCGACTGCCTCCTGGACATGGTCTACACCGGGAAGCTGCCCTTGGGCAAGCACAACGTGAGCCGCATGGTGGCCGCCGCCGACAGCCTGCAGATGTTCGACGTGGCCGTCGGCTTCAAAAACGCCCTCACGACCCTGGCGACCAAGAAGACCACCGACGCCCCCGCGGCTCCCGGCCCGCCCCGCGGGGGGCGCTCCACGTCACACAGGCACAGGGCCAGGACAGAGCCGAAGGAGGAGCTCCGTGAAGCACAGGGTCCAGAAGAACCGGCCTGTAAGAGAGTCCGGGTCTCTACCGAGGCCTCAGGTGAGTCCCACATGCTCCACCAGTCCCCCCATGGTTCTCCATGGTTCTCTCATGGAACAGGACGGCTCGTCTCCAGGCGGTGGGGGAGCGTCGCAACTGGGTTCAGGTCAAACAGCTTCAGATCTGAGTTCTAATGCAGAATCCTCCACAGAACCTGAGGATGTGGAACCCTCAGACCCTGGAGAGGCAGAACCCTCAGGACCTGGAGAGGCAGAACCCTCAGACCCTGGAGAGGCAGAACCCCCAGGACCTGGAGAGGCAGAACCCTCAGGACCTGGAGAGGCAGAACCCTCAGGACCTGGAGAGGCAGAACCCTCAGACCCTGGAGAGGCAGAACCCTCAGGACCTGGAGAGGCAGAACCCTCAGGACCTGGAGAGGCAGAACCCTCAGGACCTGGAGAGGCAGAACCCTCAGGACCTGGAGAGGCAGAACCCTCAGGACCTGGAGAGGCAGAACCCTCAGGACCTGGAGAGAGGGGATCCTCAGAAACCATGGAACCTTCAGAGAAAGCAGCCTTAGTACTGAAACACTCCTCTGAGCTCAAGCTGCTCCTCTCCAAAAGGCCGTCTGTGGTGGAGCTGCTGAGAGAGACCGCCTCCAGACGCCTGGAGCCCCAAGACACCGAGGCACGCACGCACGCACGCACGCACGCACGCACGCACGCACGCACGCACGCACGCACGCACCTCATGATATTATCACTCACTTCACTCCTCTGCAGGTACAGCTCCTGCTTTCAGGCCCATTTTCACTATTTCATATACCTTTGTGTGTGTGTGTGTGTGTGTGTGTGTGTGTCAGGTTGTGCTAGGCTGCTGTGAGGACTCCGACCCCCCCTCGGTGCTGGACAGGCTGTTCAGCAGGGTGGGGGAGGGTGTGCTCAGTGATGGGGGGCTGCTGCAGCTGCTGCAGGCCGTCCGGGACGCCTCCCTCCCCCCGCCGCTGCTCTCTCTGCTGGGGGAGGCGGAGCAAAGCTCACCTGATGGAGGCGGGGCTTCAGGTGAGCAGCAGCACTGTGGACACCTGAGAGCTGACTCCTCGTCTGAACCACTCCTCTGTGTCGCAGGCAGCAAGGACGAGCAGGAGGAGGAGGAGGAGGAGGGTGGCGGCTCGAAGCAGGAGGCTGGAAATGGTGCTGAGGCTAAGACTGAGTCGCTCTCCTCTCCATCCTCCCCTCCATCCTCTCCGTCCTCCCCGGCCAAGGCCTTGACCTGCCGCTGGTGCAAGAAGACCTTTGACTACAAGTGCCGGCTGGCGGCCCACGCCCAGCGCTGCTCGCTGTCCCAGGAGGGGCGGCAGCAGTGCCCCGACTGCCCCAAGAAGCTGCCCACCCAGCGGGCGCTGCAGCGCCACCGCGCCGAGGCGCACCGCGACGCCGCCGCCGCCAAGAAGAAGGTGTCCTGTGACCTGTGTGGGCGCAGCTTCGCCCATCCCTCAGGTGAGGAGCACCACAAACCCACTGCTTCAACATTAGCATTAGCATGCTAAATACATTTAGCGTTAGAGCATCTTCCTCCTCTAACATCAGATTATAGAGCATATTCCTCCCCTAACATCAGATTATAGAGCATCTTCCTCCCCTAACATCAGATTATAGAGCATCTTCCTCCCCTAACATCAGAATATAGAGCATCTTCCTCCCCTAACATCAGATTACAGAGCATCTTCCTCCCCTAACATCAGATTATAGAGCATCTTCCTTCCCTAACATAAGATTATAGGGCATCTTCCTCCTCTGACATCAGATTATAGAGCATCTTCCTCCCCTAACATCAGATTATAGAGCATCTTCCTCGTCTAACATCAGATTATAGAGCATCTTCCTCCCCTAACATCAGATTATAGAGCATCTTCCTCCCCTAACATCAGATTATAGAGCATCTTCCTCCCCTAACATCAGATTATAGAGCATCTTCCTTCCCTAACATCAGATTATAGAGCATCTTCCTCCTCTGACATCAGATTATAGAGCATCTTCCTCCCCTAATATCAGATTATAGAGCATCTTCCTCCCCTGACATCAGATTATAGAGCATCTTCCTCCTCTGACATCAGATTATAGAGCATCTTCCTCCTCTGACATCAGATTATAGAGCATCTTCCTCGTCTAACATCAGATTATAGAGCATCTTCCTCCCCTAACATCAGATTATAGAGCATCTTCCTCCCCTAACATCAGATTATAGAGCATCTTCCTCCTCTGACATCAGATTATAGAGCATCTTCCTCCTCTGACATCAGATTATAGAGCATCTTCCTCCCCTGACATCAGATTATAGAGCATCTTCCTCTAACATCAGATTATAGAGCATCTTCCTCGTCTAACATCAGATTATAGAGCATCTTCCTCCCCTAACATCAGATTATAGAGCATCTTCCTCCTCTGACATCAGATTATAGAGCATCTTCCTCCCCTAACATCAGATTATAGAGCATCTTCCTCCCCTAACATCAGATTATAGAGCATCTTCCTTCCCTAACATCAGATTATAGAGCATCTTCCTCCTCTGACATCAGATTATAGAGCATCTTCCTCCCCTAACATCAGATTATAGAGCATCTTCCTCCCCTAACATCAGATTATAGAGCATCTTCCTTCCCTAACATCAGATTATAGAGCATCTTCCTCCTCTGACATCAGATTATAGAGCATCTTCCTCCCCTAACATCAGATTATAGAGCATCTTCCTCTAATATCAGATTATAGAGCATCTTCCTCGTCTAACATCAGATTATAGAGCATCTTCCTCCCCTAACATCAGATTATAGAGCATCTTCCTCCTCTGACATCAGATTATAGAGCATCTTCCTCCCCTAACATCAGATTATAGAGCATCTTCATCCCCTAACATCAGATTATAGAGCATCTTCCTCTAACATCAGATTATAGAGCATCTTCCTCATCTAACATCAGATTATAGAGCATCTTCCTTCCCTAACATCAGATTATAGAGCATATTCCTCCCCTAACATCAGATTATAGAGCATCTTCCTTCCCTAACATCAGATTATAGAGCATCTTCCTCTAACATCAGATTATAGAGCATCTTCCTCATCTAACATCAGATTATAGAGCATCTTCCTTCCCTAACATCAGATTATAGAGCATATTCCTCCCCTAACATCAGATTATAGAGCATCTTCCTTCCCTAACATCAGATTATAGAGCATCTTCCTCCTCTGACATCAGATTATAGAGCATCTTCCTCCCCTGACATCAGATTATAGAGCATCTTCCTCTAACATCAGATTATAGAGCATCTTCCTCCCCTAACATCAGATTATAGAGCATCTTCCTCCCCTAACATCAGATTATAGAACATCTTCCTCTAACATCAGATTATAGAGCATCTTCCTCGTCTAACATCAGATTATAGAGCATCTTCCTCCCCTAACATCAGATTATAGAGCATCTTCCTCCTCTGACATCAGATTATAGAGCATCTTCCTCCCCTAACATCAGATTATAGAGCATCTTCATCCCCTAACATCAGATTATAGAGCATCTTCCTCTAACATCAGATTATAGAGCATCTTCCTCATCTAACATCAGATTATAGAGCATCTTCCTTCCCTAACATCAGATTATAGAGCATATTCCTCCCCTAACATCAGATTATAGAGCATCTTCCTTCCCTAACATCAGATTATAGAGCATCTTCCTCTAACATCAGATTATAGAGCATCTTCCTCATCTAACATCAGATTATAGAGCATCTTCCTTCCCTAACATCAGATTATAGAGCATATTCCTCCCCTAACATCAGATTATAGAGCATCTTCCTTCCCTAACATCAGATTATAGGGCATCTTCCTCCTCTGACATCAGATTATAGAGCATCTTCCTCCCCTAACATCAGATTATAGAGCATCTTCCTCTAACATCAGATTATAGAGCATCTTCCTCCCCTAACATCAGATTATAGAGCATCTTCCTCCCCTAACATCAGATTATAGAGCATCTTCCTCCCCTAACATCAGATTATAGAGCATCTTCCTCCCCTAACATCAGATTATAGAGCATCTTCCTCCCCTAACATCAGATTATAGGGCATCTTCCTCCCCTAACATCAGATTATAGAGCATCTTCCTCCCGTAACATCAGATTATAGAGCATCTTCCTCCCCTAACATCAGATTATAGAGCATCTTCCTCCTCTCACATCAGATTATAGAGCATGTTCCTCCCCTAACATCAGATTATCGAGCATCTTCCTCCCCTAACATCAGATTATAGAGCATGTTCCTCCTCTCACATCAGATTATAGAGCATCTTCCTCCCCTAACATCAGATTATAGAGCATCTTCCTCGTCTAACATCAGATTATAGAGCATCTTCCTCCTCTGACATCAGATTATAGAGCATCTTCCTCCTCTGACATCAGATTATAGAGCATCTTCCTCCTCTGACATCAGATTATAGAGCATCTTCCTTGTCTAACATCAGATTATAGAGCATCTTCCTCCTCTAACATCAGATTATAGAGCATCTTCCTCCCCTAACATCAGATTATAGAGCATCTTCCTCCTCTCACATCAGATTATAGAGCACCTTCCTCCCCTAACATCAGATTATAGAGCATCTTCCTCCCCTAACATCAGATTATAGAGCATCTTCCTCCTCTCACATCAGATTATAGAGCATCTTCCTCCCCTAACATCAGATTATAGAGCATCTTCCTCATCTAACATCAGATTATAGAGCATCTTCCTTGTCTAACATCAGATTATAGAGCATCTTCCTCCTCTGACATCAGATTATAGAGCATCTTCCTCCTCTGACATCAGATTATAGAGCATCTTCCTCATCTAACATCAGATTATAGAGCATCTTCCTCCTCTGACATCAGATTATAGAGCATCTTCCTCCTCTGACATCAGATTATAGAGCATCTTCCTCATCTAACATCAGATTATAGAGCATCTTCCTCCTCTGACATCAGATTATAGAGCATCTTCCTCCTCTGACATCAGATTATAGAGCATGTTCCTCGTCTAACATCAGATTATAGAGCTCAGTGCGGTGAGTGAGAGCAGCCTGTTGGTGCTTCAGGGATGATTTACCACAAGCGGACGGAGCACTTCGAGGAGAAGCCGTTTGCTTGTGAGGAATGTGGAGCCAAGTTTGGCGCCAACTCGTCCCTGAAGAACCACATGAGGCTGCACACGGGGGAGAAGCCGTACCAGTGCAAGCACTGCGACATGAGCTTCAGCGTGGCGGCGGCGCTGGCGTACCACACCAAGAAGAAGCACTCTGAGGGTGAGCAGGGCGGGCGCCACGCCCATTCACAGGACGCCGGCGCAAACTCACGCTCAGTGACTGACCCAGAGGAGGTGTGTGTGTGTGTGTGTGTGTGTGTGTGTGTGTGTCTTCACAGGGAAGATGTACGTGTGTCAGTACTGCAAAGCTGTGTTTGCGCAGTCCATCGAGCTGACTCGCCACGTGCGCACACACACCGGGGACCGGCCGTACGTGTGTCGGCAGTGTGGGAAGGGCTACAGCCAGGCCAGCGGGCTGACCATCCACCTGCACACCTTCCACAGTGAGCCGCACCGGCGCCGCCTCGTCCTCATTCAGCACGTCAGCCATCACAGCTGTGACAGTCAGAATCCTCAGGAGAATCCACAGAACTGCCAACACCCGCTTCAGCTGCTCAGCCTTCTAACTGCTTTTAGAAACCATTTAAACCATTTATACAGTTTTAGGTACTTTGGCTGCTGTGGATCATCTGCATCTGCATGCGTGTGTGTGCGTGTGTGCGTGCGTGTGTGTGTGCGTGCGTGTGTGTGTGTGCGCGCTCTCAGACTTGTCGGAGCCTCAGGACTGTCAGAAGTGTTGCCTGAGCTTCTCCTCCCTGGAGGAGCACCGGCGGCACATCGAGGAGTTCCACCCGAAGGAGGTTCATAGGTGCCCCACCTGCAGCAAGGTGTTCAGCAGCGCCGCCCTGCTGGACAAGCACAAAACCACACACGCCGGAACCAAGCCCTTCCGCTGCGACCTCTGCAACAAGTCCTACCAGGTGGATGAATCTTCTGTCAGAGAGGAACGGCGTGTTCCTTCAGTAGATCCAGCAGAGGAAGAGCTGGAACAGGAAGTGCTCTTCCTGCCGTTGTAGTTTCACACACACGTCTCTGTTGTCGTAGCAACTGTCAGGCCTGTGGTATCACAACCGGACCACTCACCCCGACATCTACGCCAGCCACACCCGGCAGCTCAAGACCCTGGTCCAGTGTGACGTCTGCTCCAAGTTCTTCCCCAGCACCGCCAGCATGGTCAAGCACCAGGCCGCCGAGCACCAAGGTCAGAACCACACTCACAGCTCACTGTAGGGGGCGGTAGGGAGCAGCATGTGTCGGTGAACTGTGAACTCGCTGCTGGGTTTTGGTTGATGAAGGTCAAAGCTGAAGCAGAGGTCATGTGGCGTCCTCAGGGTCGGAGGCGGCGGCGGGCCGCTGCCCGTTCTGCCTGCTGGTGCTGGGCGGGCCGGAGGAGCTGCAGGAGCACATCAGCAGCCAGCATGTGAGCCAGAGCAGCGAGGCCTTCAGCTGCCCGCTCTGCTCGCTGCTCTGCTCCTCGCTGCAGGAGCTGCAGGAGCACCTGCTGGCCTGCCACGTGGAGGCGGCGCCGGAGCAGCAGGAGCAGCAGGAGGAGGGGGGGGGAGGGGGGGGGAGGAGGAGGAGGAGGCCTCCACCTCCTACACGGTGAGGACCGCCTCCACTCACACACACTGCCGCACCACACACACACCCTTCACTCCAGCGTCTCTGTTCCACCAGGTGGTCTCGGCAGACCCCTCAGATCCCCGGGAGGAGGGGCCAGAGTCCGACGCCCCGCCCGAGGAGCAGCGGCCCCGGGGGGCCGGCCAGCACCTGCTGGTGGCGCTGCCCGGGCGGTCGGAGGCCAGGCCGGCCGGCGACCTGGTGGAGGTCAACATGTACGAGCTGCTCAACAACTCCGTCGCCTTCATCTGCGAGGGGAAAACAGCGGCTGAAGACCCTGAACCGGGTCCCTGATCAGAATCCAGACCGGAAATAATGACGGTGATGATCATGTCTCCGTTCCAGAAAAGTAGATGAAACGCTGCACGTGGTTTTATGTAATGTCACTGGAAATAAAGACAAATGTGGAGGATTCAACTGTTTATTAGAGAAAACACACACACACACACACACACACACACACACACACACCTGAATCTGAATAGAACAGATATTTACACAACAGAAAAGTGGTCTGGGTTTGGGTTTTGAATCAAACTGAGTCTAAACTCCAGTGAAAATATCTGTCAGAGATAAAAATCCAGCTTTCAGAGAACAGAGGAAACTGAAGAGTAGAAAAACAGAGGAGCTGATAAAAGTAAAGGCTGTTCCTAGTTTATCCACCAGGGGTCGCTCTGACTGATTAACAGTCGTGAAGCGGATCCGACCAGCAGGGGGCAGTACAGCAGGCAGGCTAGCGATTCAGAGCTAGCCGACTCTTGACTCTCATCACTGCGGATGAGCGAGGCGGCGCCGGTACAGGCCAGGCCTTCCAGCCTCACGTTCAGTCCACATGCATCTTCCTGGTCCTGCTGCAGAACCAGCAGGCTGCCAGACCGGGAGCGGGTCCATCATACGGACCCCCCAGGAGACCCCACCCTCTGAGAGCGCTCACATTCTGGAAGGTATAACAGTGCAAACTCTCTGAAAGTTTATCCAAGCACGATCCTCAGTAACGTCACTGTGTCATGAGTTAAAAAACTGCCACAAATTTCATTTAAGGCTCTTATTTTGAATCACAAACAGGAAGTGTCCTTTAACCACTGGCAGTGTAGTCAAATTACTTCTGCAGCGTCAGAGTAGATCAGTGCTGCGATCATTTTGATGGTTCTCAGAGGTTTAAAGCCTTCAGAGGCCACTCGCTGAAATACTTTCTAAAGTCAGAGGAAATCAACAATCATTCTGCCAAAAATCAGTTAGGAAAGCAATAGAATGAACAAAATGACACATGGCTTTGTGGTTCCTCAGCAGATTTCCCCTGTCGCCACATCCTTAAGAGGAGCTGGACAAACTGCATGACCAATTCTGCTGGCTGTAGAAACTGAAGTCATTAAGAGAGTTTAAATCTTTACAGGAGTTTCTCATCATGTGTTCTGTCAGTGTCTTCGATCTACCACAGGCCTGCTGGAGAAACAGGAGGCTCACTGACATGGTCACTTTCACAATTAAAGGTTCAAGCAAACAGGCAGAGGAGGAGGAAATCAAAATAAATATATACAATAAATTCAATATACGTCTGATCAAAATGTCATATTGTAGGTTTGTAGGTCTCTGCTGTGGTTAGGACCAATCAAGGCTCCGTTTCCACAACGATGGACAGAAAACAGCTTCGGTTGGGGTTTTTCTTTAGAGAGGTTCAGTCCGTCAGGCGGGGATATTTCAGTATTTTGAAAGGCCTGGAAATTGGAAGGTCTGTAGTTTTGAGATCCCGTTATTAGGGAAGACTGCAGTTTGGAAGGCTGTAGTTTGCATGCCAGGCCACTAGTTGGTGCTGTGATTTTGTGATTGGTGTCGTGAAGCTGTGGGCTCCTCTCCTCTGTCCTCCTTCCAGGCATCAGTAGCTCAGTACCTGTTTGAAGGATCGTGCCTCCTGCATGCAGACGATGCTTTGCTCAGTGGTTTGAAACAGTCGTTCGTTATTTTGACTCAAAACCTTGCCGTGTAAACCAATCGGTGGCTTCCAGGGGAAAATGGTTTTGAAGCGATCTGCTGCTCTGACCAACATGGCCTATGAAAACCTCCATGGACGAACAATAAAAGGCTAGCCGGACCAGAGGCTGGCCGACCACCCTGCTGCTCAGCTGCTGGTCTTCTTGCGGGGCAGGTAGGCGTTGGTGATCTGGTTCATCACCACCAGGGCGGGGAAGAGGGGCAGCAGGAGGAAGGCCCACCACGCCGCCCCCTTCACCGTGCCCTGGAACCAGTCGGAGAACATGGCCAGCATGACGGTGGCGGTGGCCAGCAGGTACACCAGCAGGCCGGTGGTGGCGTGGTAGAGCCGGAGGCGGGGCTGGCCGGAGGAGCGGGGGCAGCCGGCCAGCAGGCCGCAGCCCGCCTGCAGCGCCGTGCTGCACAGCGTGCACGCGCCCAGCACGCTGTGCCAGCTGGCCAGGTGGGGGCGCTCCGACACGTTCTTACTGGCCACCATGAAGCCCAGGCCGGTTGCCGCGGCGACCAGGACCAGAGCTTGGAAGAACCAGTGGAGGCGAACCTTTCCTTTCCGAGACGTGAAGCAGAAGAAAGATCCTTCAGCGGAGAAGAGGAGGACGGCTTCAGTCAAACACAGACAGTACTGCAGAGAGACGGGGGGGGGGGGGGGGGCTTCATAATGAGAACTGTCAGGACAACAAAACACTATCCACAGTGACACAGAAACGTGAAATGTGAAATCCTGAATATCAAAACTTCTTTAAACTCAAAATAAGAAGTGTGTGTGTGTGTGTGTGTGTGTGTGTGTGTGTGTGTGTCAGGAAGGCGTGGTGTGTGTGTTCAGCTGTCGTGCTGCGCTGTCCGCCTCTCTGACACATTCTGGGTTTTTGTGGAAGACAATAGCTGTCAGAGCTGCTGCCATCTATTATTCAGAGTGGAACGAAGGCGAGGAGCCGTTAATATTTAACCTGGAATAACCGGCCGAGTCCTCAGGGCCTGCAGCAGCGTGAGCGCCGCACACAGCGCCGCAGCTGCTCTCCCGGGCTTCCGAAGTGACTTTTTACAGAACAATGTTGAGTTCTCTCAGCTCCGGGGGATAAACCATAAACTCAAATATTTAAAACAGATAGAAAATTTGAGTTCAGTTTCCAACCTCAGATAACTCAACATGCCTCAGAATACACAGCGTTTCATACAACGTGAAAGATGGTGTGTGTGCGTGTGTGTGTGTGTGTGTGTGTGTGTGTGTGTCTTACAGCCACAGACATGCAGAGTGGATGCCAGGAGAACAGACCTGGAACAGACACAGTGAGAATCCTCACTAACACGTTGTAAACACACTTCCACAGTCCAGAAAATGCAGGTGATGCTCTGACCCTGAGCTGACCCTGAGCTGACCCTGAGCTGACCCTGAGCTGACCCTGAGCTGACCCTGAGCTAACCCTCAGGTGTGAATGTCAGTGTGTGTGGCTGTTGGTACTGTAATGGACCAGAGACCTGTCCTGACCTGACCTGGTCCACCCTGACCTCACCACAGTCGGCTCCACAGCTGCTCTGAACAGGATGGATCCGGTCCTTTGTGCCTGTGGAGCTACTGTCTGTTGAACAGTCTGGTCCTACAGATCGAGTCCTTCATGTCTGTGGATCTCGTCCTCAACGTGTGTGGATCTGGTCCTGCATGTCTACTCACTGGTTCCAGGTCTGGACAGCAGGGAGATGATGAGGGTCAGACCCAGACCGGTAAGGTGAGCCAGTACGACGGCGGCCCTCCTCAGCCACACGTAGAGCCAGTAGTCCCGCATCCCGAGCCCCTCTCCCACCAGGCTGTACTCCGGCTCCGGCCGCATGCCACGCGTCCTCCCCGGGCTGCGGGTGCCGAGTCCAGCCAGGGTCACCGCAGGGTCGCCGCCGGGTCGCAGGGAGCGAGCGCCATGCCAGAGAGGACTGAGGGCTCTGGCTCCACTGGACCTGCAGGACCGCGGTCAGACCAGAACCAGAGGATCTCCAGGAACACTGACCAGAACCAGAGGATGTCCCGATCCTCTGTGACCAGAACCAGAGCACCTTCAGTTGTGTGACGAGCTGCAGACAGACTTCAGTCCTTTCCCTTTAATCTGAGGCAGAGTAAACACATGAAGAGTTTTTAATCCCACACGGTCCGGGGATTAGAGTGCGAGTCTGCAGGGTCACCTCCTGTCACAGAGCAGGGGTCCTGGATCCGTCTGGAGACCAGGAGGAGAACCAAGGCAGGAACCAAGACGAGAACCAGGGCAAGAACCAGCACGACAACAAGAGGACAACCTGTATGACACCCGGCACCGCTCTCACTTCCTGCTCTGAACAGCTCAGAGATAGGAAGAAAAGTGAGAGGCGTCACTCCAACAAGGATTTACTGCTGCTCTAATTTCTCTCTCCCTCCCTCTCTCCCTCCCTCCCTCTCTCTCTCTCTCTCTCTTAACCCTTTAAATGACACAACACAAACAGCACACTTCTATTTTAAAACAGCGTCAGTCATTTTAATATCTCCAGAATCATTTTGGTTTGGTACTATATTTCAGAAAATCAAATATTTTGATGAATTAATTCTCCTCTGACTGTTGTCAATAAAGGTCCAATCGTGTAAAATACTGTAATTAATCATTTGACATTTGATATTTTTCATGATACAATGTAAACATTTTCTTATGTCTGTAAGTGATTAGTAGATACTAGTAATTATGATATTAATTTAATAATAATAATAATAATAATAATAATAATTATCATTATTATTATTATTATTATTATTGTTATTATTATTATTATTAGTCTGACAGTGTTTTAGTATCTGAGTTCATGTAAATTCCAGTCTGGGGTCACGCTCCACTCACCGTCTCTCTTCTCTTCTCTCGTTCTAATTTGCATAGCTGCTCATTTGCATATCTAGGTCAAATCAGACGATGACGTCATTTAAACTGATACTTTGTTGCAACTTCTCAATCACAAAAGTTCTGAATGACGTCATCATCCAGAAAGAAGGAACCGTATTTAAGGTATAGAGTCCTGATCGTTAGAGCAGATACAGATATAGATATAGAGTGCCGATCATTCAAAAGCAGCTTTCAAATGGAGGTATAGTCATCTATTGACATACGTCTATGGTGTTATTACTCTTTTACCAATGTGGAAATGCTATCTACTTGTCTCATTATCACACAGCAACATTTGCATAATTTAGATAAATGCAGTGTTTCCTGTTTTTAATTTATTCCGTCAAGTTTCCATTTGTTTTGTTAATTCAGCTTCATAATAAATTATTTAAAATGTGTCTTCAATTTTTTTTGAAGTAACACAATAGCTACTTTGCCTAATTTGTTGCTTTTAAAACAGTAGAACTCAGTTTTTTTTAAAGAAGTAACTAACAATTATAACTCATTACTTTTTAAAGTTACTTTGCCAACAGTGGAAATAAGTCACGAAAAGCTAAAATCTGTAAAACAGTTGAATGATCTGAACATTGTGTCTTTTTTGGATTATTTTTTAATTCAAGATCAGCTATTTTGAAAGATAAGAATATACATTTAGAATCACAGTCCTCTGGGTTCAGGTATCTCAGCAGTGAGTTCAGTACTGAAAATTAGCTACTGATCTACTTTTTATGAGTCCTCTGGGTGAATGCATCAGTTTCCTGCCGCTGTCTTCAGCTGAAGGGGAGAATCCCTCTGAGATGTGGCCTCATGCAGCGTCCTCGCTGTCCAAACTGAGGACGTGCTGACTGCCCATCACTGCAGAACCAGTGAGGAGAGACCGGTCACCTCCAAGCAACATCCCATGATTCCTTCTGCTGAGGAGGGAGAACAAACTGCCAGTCCTGCTGTCTTTGGAAGATATTTTTGAGCTCAGAGAAAATGCTTTGAGGTGAAACTTGACTCAAACAGTTGCATGATGGAAGCAGTGGAAGTTCCTGACCTGTTCCCGTTGCAGTGATCGTCGACTGGCGGCCCACAGGCCCCGAACCATCTGTGTGTGAGAGACTGCTGCTGAGGTGGAATGTGCTCTCATTTTTACCTTTAGGAAATCACTTTGGAAGGATTTGGCTTCAGTAATCCACTGATTATATGTGTAAACTCGAATTTGGCTCTCAGAGAGGCAGACCTCCGCCACAGCTCCAATCAGTCACCAACAACCAGAAGAACACCGTATACAGTATAATGAAAAACATTTTCTTCCTCCCCAACACAAACAATGTCTGGGAGAAAGCTGTTAGTTGCATGTTCATATCTCAGTGTGTTTCCTCACAGTGACCGACACTCCGGAACCCCCCTGTTTCTGTCTGTTCTCGATCCTGGTATCCGGAACACTTCCTGATCTGGAACAGCAGCTGATCTCTCTTAGAGTCCTTGAAGAACTGACACTGTAATGTTTTCTAAGCCTCCTTGTCATTTATTGTTGAGTTATGCCCAACTATGTGACAGACTGCCCTTCTCAATGATAAAGAGTCCTTTAAAACATTCCTGGATCCAGACAGTGATCCGGATCATCACCCAAACTTAATGGATTCTAAGTTAGCCCAAGACCCACCTTTCCATAAAGTTTTATTGCAATCCGTCCATTACTTTTTCCGTAATGTTGCTAACAGACCAACAAACCGACGTGATTACATAACCTCCTTGGCGGAGGTAAAAACTTCCATCCCCACAGTCACAATAATAATCAGTGGAAGTTTAACTGATCGTCTCCTCACTCCAGCCCCAGTATCTTTATCAGAACGCTGGCACCAGGAAACAGAGCAGATGAAGAACTAAGCTGGATTTGGATGAAAGAAATTGATCACTCTCTGATAAGGTTTATCCAGATTACTTTCTTGTTTAAAAACATAACTCAGTTTCACTCATAACCTGACACAAAACATCTCATACTTACACTCCTTCAGCACAACTGCTCCTGAAACGTCAGCTGAGGGGACGGGACACCAGCCACTGAAGAAATGAAGCCAGATCTTAATAGACTTCACAGTCACTGAATGTACATAACTGAATAATAGACATGATTAAAACGAACATACTGCTGAGATTACCTTTCCTTGAAAATATCCTCATAACAATTTCCTGAATGGAAGAGACTGAAGATGAAGCAGCTTTGATGGAGGGTAGAAACCCTGGCTCTTTAAAGGTCCAACATAACATACTGTCCAATTCCTGATCAAGGTACACTGAACTCTCTCCAAAATAAAGAACAATATCACTGAGAATAATACTCTGGATTCCTCCAACTCACAGCATGCTTTAATATAAAACACTTGAGCATTATGGTCGATGCATCTAAATAAAAGCTCAATGAAGCCGAGCAGACTCTACTCAAGCTTCAGGAACATCAGCACTGACAAACCACGCTGCAGTCACTCTTTCTGAGGAGGACGGCTCAATGTCTGCAAAGCTGCGACACAAGGAGTTCAGGCCGATGGAGGGAACTAATCAACCAAGGCCAGATGTTGCTGGAGAGAATGTGGAAACTCCCACACGCAGCACTTCCTGTTTTCTGGGACTGTCCTCTTTTTCAAACCTTCTTCACTAAACTCACCGAGGTTAAAAGAGAAAGACTTCTGAGCGGAGGTGAAGGAGACGCGGTGAGCGTCCTGAACCCTCCTGTCAGGTCTGCACCTCAACAGCCACATGTGAACCAAGTATTGATCAGCCGGAGACCAGGAGTGAAAATGACATTTTTATTTTTTATTTTATAAACAACATATTTAATTTAGCAGCATAACCGGATGGTCTTGAGGTATTTCTAAATCCATACTCTGAATTTCAACATCCCAAACCCTCCAACTCCCCTTCAGTCTCTCACACACACACACACACACACAGTCACACACAGACAGACACACACACTCTGTCCGTTGGCTCACGGTGGGCTGAGCAGAGCTGGCTCCTCCTAGTGGTTTTGTAAGGCAGGCACACTCAATGGTGCAGTTTTGGCTGTGAGACAGAAGAGATGCTGGACGTTAGTTTATCAGAAAACACACAGTGGCTTAGCTGCTCGTCTCAAGTTTTTACAAAAAGGGTTTCTAATATTTGTCATCAAATATCAAGTTCAAAACTTAAAGACAACGACTCAAAAAGATCAAATGCACATAATGAAATGGAGATCCACAGGTTAGAGAGGAAGAAGATTTGAGCCACTTCCTGTCATCAGTTGAGAGGTTTGGACGCAGAGTGGGACATAACGGTGCAGAGCAGAGAAAATCACAGCGTTTCTGTATTTCACTGTGACTCAGGACTCGGAGGTTGTAGAAGCACGAAGCTGTGCGTCTTTGACCTGAATCATTTGGATTCCTGCTGTTCTTCCTCCACGCCACGCTGCTTCAATCCACACTGAGCTTCACATCAATCTGATCGCCTCTGAACAGAAGCTCAGGAGACAAACTGATTCTCAGCGAACCAGGAAAACCAACGGTCAGTTCACTTCAACGCAGGAGGAACTCAAACCTCTGCCTCCTTCCACCAGAACCAACAGGCGACAGCACTGATACGGAACGTCTTTATCAATAATCTCTCAGGACTGAGACTGAACTGTCATTACGACACGCAGGAATCATCGAAGCAGGGATCGGATGAATATTTTCTGAGAAATTCTGAAGGAGGATTTTTGGGAAAACTTGGATAATTTAGCTCTAATCTCAGATTATGGATTAAACTCCTGTGCACTTCACCTGCAGCTTCAACCATCACAAACAGAAAGCACTGACAGCAGCTCCAGGTGTCGGGTTGCTGAGGATCCATCAGATCTGCCCAGTCAGCACCGATCCACAACACTCAAATCAATACCTTCTGTAGAGGAGAGTAAGACTACTGCTATACGCTGATGGTTTGCTGTTATATGGTTGAACTCCGTGTGAAGAGTTCCACATCTTGAACGCAGTCCTGGATTCCCTTGTCTCACTGTGTCGTCCTTCATCTTCCTTTAAATCCATTGATAAGAGCCTCATCTCATTGGTCTGAAGCAGTGAGACTCAATCATGGCCCCGTTGGGCTGCACACATTCAGAAAAAGAGGAATTGGATTGGTTCAGTCCACAGACTGAACTCTTCCTCTCTCACAGCCTGAATCACTCCAGGTCTGCACTCCTGTTACACCAACACTCCGGTCATCACTGAAGCCCTCTGCAGACAGCGCTAGCGCTGCGTCTGCTTCAGGCCTCCGTTACCGTGACGACTCCTCCCCAGCCTCAAGGCGACCCTGCTTTCTCTCTCTGGAACAAACAGGCTTTTCTTATTTCAGAGATAGACATAGGAATGGTGTGCTCACAGGTTTTAAGACCACCACTTCCTTTAAAAGCCGCAACTGACTCTTTCCAAAACGTGTCAGGATCAAACTAGGATAATACATTAGGTCCGTTAAAGGGGCACAGCGCAGTTTTAAATGTTAAATTTTCAATTATTCACACTCACACACGTTTTCACCTTTACCTGATGGGCAGCAAGAGCTATTTTTGCAAGATCGCAGTCGCTCCTATTTTCCTGTGCAGGGCACTGAAGGCACAGCAATATGAGTGATTCGGGTACGAATCGCTCTGAGCCTGACGTAATGCGCCTCCCGCTGGCCTGGTAATCCTTAAGTTCCGATTTGTCCGCCATTACTCCGCCAGACGCTTAGCAGCAACAACTGAGCAGTACTGAGGATGGAGCTTCCAGAAAGTAAGAACAGACCGGCTTCTAGCACTGCCACAGCTCCAGCACAGACCCCACCAGGCAGAAGAAACTTACATTTTACTGGAGCGCTGCTAAAAGAGCGAGGAAGGAGTTCCCCTCTCCTGTGCACGTACATGGACACAAGCCACAGACACGAGCTTTTCACTAAGCTACAGTTACGCCTGAGGCCTGCAGGGGTCGCTGTTTCGCATAAAACGAGCAAACTGCACTGTGCTCCTTTAAGAGAAGCAGGACAGCCAGGCGTCTACAGAGTCCTGAACACAGTGAGAACATGAGTCTGCTCTGCCATCAGCAAGAGGATGACCCCCTGACCCCCCGACCCACCCGACCCCCCACCGCTCCCAGACTTACCTTCTGTGTGCCCAGTTTCTTGTCCACGCCCCCGGCGAGCCCCCCACTCTTACTGTCCTTCCAGGGGTAGAAGTTGGAGCGGGGGGAGGCAGAGGTGGCAGAGCTGGCGGAGGAGGAGGAGGAGGAAGAGGAGGGGGGGGGCAGGCGGTGTGCTGTGGGTTTGGAGGAAGGCGAGTGCTCCTCCACGCCGCCGCCGCCCCCCTTGCGTTTCTTGACCAGGCCCTGGTGCTCGAAGCCCCGCCCGCCGCCCGGCCCGTGCAGTCCTGAGTCCCCCACGCCGGTGCGGCCGTGGGAGTTGGTGGCGGGGGAGGGGTCGGGGGGCGAGGAGTGGCCCAGAGGGGGGTGAGTCTTCCTGTAAGTCCACATCCCCTTGGCGGCTGGCGAGTGGGACTCCGAGGGGGAGGGCTGGGGGCGGGGCTTGCTGCTGGGAGACAGCGTGCCGTTGGTCTGTCCGTGTGGGAGAGGGGGGGGCGGGGGGTTTTTGGAGGCGGAGGAGGCGGAGGGGGGGCGGCCCCGGTCTTGCAGGATGATGCAGTTCCTGTCGGGGCCCGAGTGCTCCCCCTCCTGGGACGGGGCTTTGCGCTTGCGCAGCGCCGCCGCCGTGGCCGCCTCCTCCCGCAGCTTCAGCATCTGCTTACTGGGACGGCCCACCGGGTTCTTGGAGGACCCGGCCTGACGGACCGCCGCCGGTTTCCCCGGGGAGCCCGCGTGCCCGCCGCCGCCCCCCGAGTTCTCCGAGGGGACGCCGGTGGACGGCCTGCCCGGCCCGCGGCTGGAGGAAGACAGCGACAAGGCGGCTTTCATGGAGGAGCTGATGTGACTTCCTGTGCGGACCTTGGGGTGCAGCGAGGAGGCGGAGCCTGTCGAGGGCGCGCATGAAGATGTGATGGTCTTGACCGAAGGAGGAGGAGCCTGAAGGTCCGTGGCCTGAGGTATTTTCCTGGAGACAAATCACAACATCCAGAGCATCAGTAAGGTTCCCGGCCTGCTGACCGCCAGGCGGGCGGAGGCGGGCCTCACTTCCAGAGATGGGCGCTGATGTGCTGCTCCAGCATGCTGCTGAGCGCCGACCGCAGGTGATGCAGCCTCCGGTCGAACGTGAAGATGCCGTGACCCACGGAGCGGCTGCCGAAGGCGCAGACCTGCGGAGGAGAGACCCGGTCAGCATCAGGCGGCGGGCGTCAGCGGGAGGAGGGGCGCGGCGGCGTGCGGAGCTGCTCACCGCCGCCGGTCTGGGGTGCGAGGCGGACGACGGGAAGTCGGCGGGCTCCTCGGCCGCTTCGGCCTCGCTCTCGTCGCTGGAGATGCGTCCGTGCACGAGGGGCGACGGCGCTCGCGGGCCGGGCTCGTCGTGCCGCGGCTTCTCCTCGTCGGCGCCGCTCTCTGAAGCGGCGGCGGAGCGGCTGGAGGACGGCAGGCCGAGTCAGACACCCTCTAAACCCGTTCAGCACACCCGCACCGGACCCGGACGCACCTGAAGGCAGGGAGGCTGGCCAGCGGTCTCCTGCAGTGCGGCGCTCCGGCCTGCTCCCGGGGGGCCTCGGGGCTTGGGGAGCGTCCCGTGGAGGAGCCCCCCTCCAGGGCTTGGGCCCCCTTCTCTCGAACCCTGGTCTTCAGCTCCGCCACCAGCTGGTCGAAGTTCCTGCTGCGGCCCAGCACCTTCCTCCGCTGGTGGATGGAGTGGATCTGGGGACAGCGGCGCCCGTTAGGCGACTGATACAACACGCCGATTTAAACATCGGTCACTTTGTTCGTGGAGATCTCTACTTTTCAGCCATTTATGTTTTTTTTTTTTCCTGGATTCGCCTTTTTGCTGTTTCTAGCAGTGTTTCACCAGGAAGAAACTCATCATTTCCCAGCAGAGGGAGGAGCTTCACCTGTTCAGCCTGTATTTACTGTAACTCGCCTTCCGCTGGGAGGTCAGAGTCCTCCAGTCGTGTGTGAAGGCAATAAAAAGCAGCTTCACAGAGCAGGTGACAACACTGCCACCTGGCTGCTGCTGGAGCACGGTGCGGTCAAACCGCTGGCCTGACGCCGATCGGGAGAGTCCCGTCTTTAACAGGCTCTGGAGGCAGTGTGGTCCGGAATGTGAGAGAGACGGCCGCCGCCGCCGTCTCTGAGGAGCGCGCTGTGAATGAATGAGTGAATGTTGCTCGTCTGAGGACCGCCGTCTGCAACGTGAGCCGCTGCTGGCTGAACGGGACACATGACCAGCTGCAGGTACGGCGTGCCGCCTGGGCACCGCTCTCCCATCGCTTCCTGGTAATCAGGTCATCCTGTCTCTCTCTCTCTCTCTCTCTGTCTGCCTGGATGTGGCCTCTCACTCACTTCCTCCTTCACACACTCCATATAAGGCCTGTTCCTGTGCTGGGAGCCATTTTCAGCGCTCCGGTCTCACAGCCGGGGCGGTTTTCTCCTTCAGAGGTTCGATTCCTCTCAGTGTGGAGGAGGAGACTCATCCCGGCATTCACCTGACAGCTCGTCCTCAGAGCTGCTAGCTTTAGCAGCTGCAGTCTGAGGGGAAGACAGAGGTTCATGAAAACAGTCCGACCGACCGTCACCGCATCATTCCAAACAGCGGCTCAACGGCCTTCAGTCAGGACGGGTTCAGTACAGAGTGAGAGAACCTGCTGCACACTTCACTAAACCACCATCAGTGTCCTCCAGCACCTGATCCACACGTCCAGCCGGAGGACAACCGTCCCAAACCCAAACATCCAGTCATGTGGAATGGAAATTCTGGCTCAGAGAAACTTTATGGCACAGAAACAGAACGAGAGCGAAGAGAGACAGACAATAGTAAGGCACAGAGTGTGTGTGTGTGTGTGTGTGTGTTTTACATTGCATGTGAGGAGGCGGGTGCAGACTTTCTTCCTGTCGGGGTCGAGGACGCCGCAGTGTTTGTCCAGGTCACACTCCCTCTCTGAAGACACAGAACGTCACATCAGCCTCAGAGACTCTCAGTTCTATCGTCCCACAGCAGAAACACACGAAAAGCTGGATTACAATGTGATAGAAATCCATCACATCGTCGCGCACTACACTCAATAACGGGCTCAAAATGAGCTGACTGCATGTTCTTCACGTGTGAGCCTCAGTGTAAAACCATTTGGTTAAACACAATCGATTGGTGCTTCGATAACCAAAAGTAGCTGAAATGAGGAGTACTTACTGCAGGCTGACGACTGGGATGAAGTGGAAACTTTGTTTTCTTTTGTATTTTAAATGCAGTAAATGTCCAGTAAAAGGAAGCGAAGCACATTACGATGAGAACTGATGAGATAACAGTCAGGAAAACGTTTGGTTTCAGTGTCTTTTTACAGCTAGTTGAGCCATCAACAGTAAATTTGACCCTCTGATGTTTCTGTGGTTTGATAAATGAGTTTTTCTACAGTAGAAAAAAACAAGGAGGAGCGGCTACATATTCACTGTGGGGGTCCCCACATCGAGGCGCTGGAAGCGTTTCAGAGGTTTGGCGGTCTGGAGTCGTCCAGATGAGGAGCCCCCCGGCCGTCCCTCCCCCATACTCACTGGAGGCCACTTTGTTGTAGGTCCGGGGGATCCGGTGGCCCGGCGGCGGCGGCGGCAGCGGCTGGGAGGGCTCCTTCCTCTGCACGGGGTGGCGGTCGCCGGGCGATGGCCGGCCGGGCGGGGCGCCCCCGTGCGGCCACGGCGGGTCTCTGAGCGACGGAGGAGGAGAGCTGATGGGAGGCTCCAGAGGCGGAGGCTGCTTGAACACCGACAGCTCGGAGTGGCCGCTGCTGCTGTGGGACGACTTCTCCAGCGGGGAATGTCTGCGAGACGCAGAGACGGAGAGACGGAGAGGGACAAGTTCAGTCCAGAGGACAAAACACACATTACATTCTGCTGTTCCGTCACACACGACATCTGGACGTCTGACTTGACGGATGACCTTGAGGAAAATCCCCTGCTGCTCAGAGTGAACAGAGGTCAGTTTTTCCCGCTGGTTTCAGCCCCGCCCTGCTTACCGGACTCCGTCCTTGGGGTTCTTGGAGTGTCTGTACTGCGGCGGGGTGGAGGGAGAGGGCGGCGCGGCCCGCAGCGGCCCCGCCGCCGGCCCCCGGGCCTCCCACGGGGAGGCGGGCGCGGCGTTGGTCCCGTGCGACGGCGAGTGGCCGTGGTGGGGTCTCTGCTGAGGCGGCGGCGGCGGCGGCGGGGGCAGGGGCGGGGCCGCGGGGGCGGGCGAGCGCAGGCGGGCGTACAGCTTGGCCAGGGGCCCGTGTCTCCGCTCGCAGTGCTTCTCGAAGGCCTGCGGCTTCACCACCTGACCACAGTGGCTGCACACCACCAGGTAGAAGTCGTCGTGGCCGGGGTACAGGCCGAAGATGGACATGTCTGCAGGAGAGACGGCAGCGCGTCACAGGAAGCACTGGGAGGCTGATCTGAAACAACTAAACAAACATGAAGAGAAAAACTAATCTACTTTAAGAGCTGCGTTACTTCATTTTTCAGGCTCCAGATGAATCACAATCAGTGGGAAAAAGTGTTTGTTTCTGCTTCCTCAGAAGAGCCTCAAGGTTTAGCACAACAATCAGCCATACAAATACAACCACTGGTCTGCTTCTTCCTCAGTACAGTCCAGAACTCCAGTTATTAGTGCATTCATCACCCCGTTCCCTTCCTCACACAACTTCTGATGGGCAGTTCCCACTGCAGACTGGAGCGGCCCTCCAGGTGCTGAGCTGCTCTGACCAAACATATCGATATCGATCCATCACTTCAGGACATCTTCTATGAGACAGTCAGGTTCTCCAGTGGACCCGGGTCTGGAGGCTCGGTGTGGGGATGAGGTACGGGTTCTCCAGCGGACCCTGCTGTAGTGGCAAAGTGCAGTTTCTTGGTGGAAGCATGAATCTAGCCATAAAAATGAGGCAGGAGACACACCAGAAACGTCCCTCCAACCAGGTTTAGTGCAGATAAGAATTCACATCAGAATGAAGATGTCTCAGAAAGCAAACGCAGAGCGAGCAGCTGTGAGGCCCTCTCTATATGCCGAAATGGTTTGAGCCCAGATTTCTGCACAAGCTTGTATTACGACCTCTACGTCATTTCTGCTAGAAGGTCAGATGGCGTGGAGCTCAGTCTGGATGATGGTCACATATGTTCACAAGTCTTTAACGTTTTGTTAAAAATCTCCAAAAAACAAAAGGTGTGCAAAAGACACAAAGAACAAACAAGAGCAAGACACTGAAACTGAAAAACAGACTGTTCACGACCAAAACTTTAAGCCACAGGCAGACAGGCTGCCAGGACCAGCTGGTGGCAGAGTGAACTTTTGTCTCTGGATGTAGGAGAGTTGAGAAAGACCTCCATCAAAGGCTCACCAATAAGGAACCTGAGGGGCGGGTCACAAAAGAAAACGGGCTCTGAGATGCTGGGTGAGACCCAAAACCCTGGACTGATCAGTGCCAGAACCACTGAAAGACACAGCCAAAGGTCTCAACGCCCCACAAGGGACAGTCGTATCATCCAGTGAGAAACAGTTCTGATGGATTTCATCGTGAAGAAGCGGCCGGAGGACCCTCCCTCACACGGCGTCTCAGACCAGAGGAGCCTCCCGTCGTGCAGAGGCCGGTTCTGTGGAGCTGTTCCGGCGGAAACCCGTCCTGACTGAGGGCTCTGCGGTTCAACACCTGCTCCTCTGGACCACCTGCTCGTCCCTCCTGATATTTATCCCAATGAGAATGTAGGCTGATGGACGCAGACGTCACTTCCAGCCATTCCTGAGCCATCTTCACCACATGGACACCATTTCCTCCTGGAATCACTCAAATCAAGCATGAGAGAATGAGCCAGACGGGCGGGGCCGCCCGCTACCCACTCCTCGCCTTATGGTTAGCCATGTGGCTAACGACTGACCTGAGACAAGTGGAGGCCTCTTAACTGACTGGGAACTAATCTCCATGTAGAAGTTACAGCAGAGGTGTCTTTAAAGTTTATCCCAGACTTCCTGCAGTCGTTTTGTGCTGCTGGAAACAGTTAATTCAAAACCTATTCTTACAATTATTTGCTGTCAAATACAAATGCAGGTGCAACTATTAATAAAACTACAGCAGTTATGCAAGTGTGCTGAGGCGGGAGGTGAACACACTTCCTGGTACTTCTAGGAGTTGTCACGCTGAGCTGTGACACGTGCTGAAACGCTGAAGGTGTGTCCGTCTGACAGCTCAGCTGTGGAAGCCCCGAAGAGGCCAAGACTCCTGCAAAGCCTCGGCTCCACTGCATCAGCCCAGAGAGCGAGAGAGAGAGAGAGGGCTGATCGGGGCTGCAGTTGTGTTTTCATGCACTGACGGATCCAAACCCAGAGCAGTCAGGACTCTTGCCTTGTGATGTTTCTGATGTGCACACTTACCCTCTTTACTGAGCGACATGGCTTCTGCAGCCTTCTTGCCATTCTTGCTGCAGTCGTCCAAATCGGGCCCTGAAACACGACATGTCACACACACCATCAACAAGCCGTGGGGACGAGGCTTCTCCAGAAGTTGTACACCTGCAGCACGGGGAGGGGGCTCACTGGACACACCGTTCACATCCAGCCTGGCTGGAGGCCTGCGGCGGGCAGACTGGCCCCCCAGGCTGCAGCTGACCCGGGGTGGACTCAGCCCCAGCCTGCCTCCAGCCATGACAGCCTGGTGGAGAGCCGGAGGAGGAGGACCGGGTTTGATAGTTACAGATGGAGGAGCTGCTGGAGGGACGCCAGACAATGAGGGAGCACACACACTTCCAACGTGGGGAAGAGGAAGAGCACTTTTGGAGGGTGGGGTGGGGGGGGGGGCCGGGGTGTCCTGTGGCTCAGGGGTGGAACAGCGAGAGGGGGTGGGGGGCAGTCAGGTGGACTGAGAGAGGGACTGAGCGGCTGGAGCCAAAAGAACACAGAGTAACGCTGGCTCCGGGCCGGGCCGGCCGGGCCGGCAGCAGCCTCACACCCCTCCTCCGGACCCGGCGTGAGCTCCGCCCCGGTGCCGGTGCCTGCCGCCGCCGCCGGCCGCCCCGCCGCGTCCGGCCGGCCGGGCTGCTTCCTCTGCTAGCCGCTAGCCGCTAGCCTCCTGAGCCAGAAGTTGCTCGCCCAGCCGTCCTCTGCTCGAGCCTCCTTCCGCTCTGATGCCACCGCCGCCCGGCTGCCCGCACGGAAGCCCGGCGCCCCCGCTCGGCGCTGGCAGCCGCCCTCACGGCTCCGGCGGCCCGGCCGGCGCCCCGGCGCCACAGTTTTAGACACTATCAGTGCTATCGGTGCTGTCTGCAGCCGGGGGAGGCAGGGAGCGACATGTTACCCACCCAGCGCTAGGACCCGGCAGGGTCTTTGTTTGGGTAACATGGTTAGCTCCGCGCTCCGTTTCCACGAAAATAAACCGCGGCGCTGCGCCCGGAGGGCTTCACGGCCGCCGGTGTCTGTTTCGAGAAGCTTCCTTACCCTCCGCCGCCGCCACGCCGGCCCAGTCGGCCCAGGCGGTCCAGCTCTGACCCACGAATTCATCGAGGCTAGGCACCCGCCGATCCAGAGCAGCCATTACTTTTACTGCGCGTTCACGCACCGCCATCATCACTGCGCGGCAAGCCGCTGACGTCATGAGGCGCGTTCTCGACAGGAAAGGAAGTTTCTGCGTGCGCGTTCTGGGGACACCCACACAGAGGGGCCGGGGCGCGTGCACACGTGCAGCCCCACTTTAAAGAGTACACACACACACACACTTCACAAACACACACACACTCATGAACACAGAGATCCCCTGACTCTCACATTCCATCTGCGATCTGAAACTTCCACGATACAGTAAACCCAGAGCGTCTTCCTCCAGGCACCCGTACACCGGAGTCCCTGCTCCACCGGGGCTCCGTCCCCCGCATCCCCTCTATCCCCTCCATCCTCCCACGTCCCCTCCATCCCCTCTGTCCCCCCCGTCCCCTCTGTCCCCTCCATCCCCTCTATCCCCCCCATCCCCTCCGTCCCCTCTGTCCCCTCTATCCCCTCTGTCCCCCCCCGTCCCCTCTGTCCCCCCCATCCCCTCCATCCCCTCTATCCCCCCCATCCCCTCCGTCCCCTCTGTCCCCCCCGTCCCCTCTGTCCCCCCGTCACAGTGGGCGCTGGTCCCTGAAGCAGCTGGAGGGCGAGGACGGCCCTGTGTGCTCCCGTCCAGCTGACTGAAGCTCAAACTGAAAGGTGTTTGGAGCTGTGCCTGCTGACCTTCAGGTTCCCGTCATGACCTCCGACCTCTGTCCACCTCAAGAGCCAACTTCAGCTCCCGAAGGAGCCAAAGAGCTGGTCAAAGTGGGGCGTTTTGAATGACTGAATATCTAAAACAAGTGTGACAACTAAAACCATTAAACTCCATGATAAAATGTCAGCAGTTCCTGATGGTTGTTTCTGAATGTCATGAATGTGACATAAATTAGTTTGATGAACTGTATAAGTGAATAAATCGCGCCGTTCATGCTTTGTGGCTGTAGGCTACTGCACTGAGTGCATCTTGGGTGAAAATGTCTCCTCTGGTATCGCAGATATTTAACCACTCTGCGGTGTGTCAGATGCACCGACACTGGAGGAGTGTGATCTTCAGAGGTGATCAGAAGTCACAAGCACACACACGTGAACACACTTTCCCTGGTCTGTAATCCTCAGGGTGGTTAAGCCTGGCAGAGCTCAGCAGAGCCGAGATGGAAGCACATCCTCCATAATCCTGAGCGAGGCTGTGGCCGGTCTGGAGGAGCAGTCCGATGTGTTGGAGAGCATACTCATCCACAGACCTCAGGTTCAATGCTGATCCTTCATCCGTCTCTCCCCGACCACAGAGGACCATCCTCAACTTAACCTGTTTCAGAGGCTTCATTACTTTTCAGCGTTTTCACAGTTTTACCTGTTTTCCTAGTTTCACAGGTGAATGCAGTATTTTATCTAAGTCATCCAGTTTTATGTGTGTTCCTCTGCTCTTCTCAGAGCCGAGGTGAGGCAGCAGGTCGTCAGTGAAACTATTTTTTTATTTGGATTTAATCCTGGTTATCGCCCCATTAGGAGACTTTGGAAACATTTCTCAGCTGAAATGAAAGGCAGTAATACATATTTTTTCCATGCATCCAGGTTTTAAGCCACTTTAGAAGTGGTGAAGTGAAAGGAGACAGGATAGAGCTCGGTTCTACACACATCACTACAGAACAAAGACACTGTTAACTTAAAACACATAAAAACCTGCTCACGTCTGCGAAAAAAGTCAAAATCAAAGTGTCAAATTTCACTTTATTGTGATAAAGTATACTTTTTCCATCAACTCCAACACATTCTTATATTTCCTAAACAGGCAACATTTAGTGTGCAGTTACTTCATCAAAATTAATCTTTTTCTCTTAGTGCAATGCAAATATTGACAACAGTCTTCAGCAGGAGTTCAGTACAAAAAGTGATCACATCTGAAACTGGCTGGTAGCCTCCATGTAAAGCAGCACCACAGGCGAAAATAATAACAATAATAATAATAAAAAAAAATAAAAAAAAATACAGCAGTTATGTCCCGTGTGCACGGTGGAAACCGAAAACGTGGTGAAATAAACTGAAGGGAAGCCGCTTGTTTCAAAGAAAAAAAAAACTCAAAATTAACCTTGAACTTCATGTAAATAACAACACAGAGCGCCGTCGGTGCGAGCAGAAGCGAGGCTGGGCTCGCGTGTCAGTGATTTAAAGTACAGCCGGAGCTCAGGCTGCCATGTCACATCACACCTTCAGATCTGACGTGAGAAAAGTGTGGTGAAGCGATGGCTACTCATCAGGATGGACAAGAGAACGCAGAGCACCACGCAGACAGGGAAGCACGGCGGCGGCAGCATCATGCCGGAAGGGCTGCGCAGTGAGGAGAAGTGAAAAGTCAGAGCTGCAGCGTTCAGAGTGTGAAGAATGGATCAAAGAAAGAGCTTTATGGCGGAAGAGAGAGGAAACATCTGCTAGAGCTCACCGAAATGTGTTTTACTGCACGTTTCATCAACTAAGACAGGATGTTTTCACGAGAAACTCCATCTGGATTTACATTTTAAGCTTTTCTGCTCGGCGAAATGAAAACCACTCATGAAGAATCTGAAGCTGGGGTGTCAAATGTAACGCTCGCTGACTGAAAACTGGCTTACATTAATGCAAAATGACAACAAAAAACACCTGTGAACTTTAATTTTTCTATTAACGAACTATGGCTGAACCAGGTGGGTTAAATATGATACATAATATTATTATGGATAATTAGGATTCCAATCAAATTACTTTAAGTTCCACTTATTATGTACATTTTGTTTTTAACTCGCTTTCACAGCTGCAGACGTCTGGCACAAGTAAGTATGAACACAGGAACGCAGACACATGAAGCAAACAGATAGAAAAGTGTTTCAATAAATCTTTTCTAGTGAGACGAAATAAAAATTAAATTCAAACAGACCGAATTGGGACTGATCCAACAACTAAAAATCCATTGTAAAAAAATAAAAAGTAAACTGCATGTTGTAGCATAGGCCTCTGGACTGGTTGAAAGTGTTAAGTTAGATGGGTTAAACCGCAGTGTCTTGAGGAGCTTCTAAATAAACCACAGTATGGCTTTAGAGTGCATGTGCCCAGCCCGGCTGTGGAAGGAGTGTCAGGCCGTTTCCTTCGTGTGGCTGGACGATAAAGCGCCGGTGTAAACTGAAGAGAGGCGCCGCGTTAGTGAAGCAGACGACTGAGTGAACCTCTCCCAAACGGACGTGTGAAACAAGAATCTGACGGCAGAGGAGTCAGAAGGTGTCTGATTAAAGACTGTTCAGATGGTTTTTTTTTTTTGTTAATGGCAACACTTCCTTTAGTCACATCTGTGTTGTTTTGGTGTGTTTTCACCTCAGCTGGAGGGCAGAACACGTTCAGTTTTTTTTTACAACAGTTCTCATCACTTTCTTTCACGAAAGGGACTCAGTGCTGTGAACGCACCGCTCATCTGAAGCGTTACACAGCGCAACGCAGTGTGACACAATACTGTGGTAGAGCTACAGTGTTACACAGAAATATACAATGTAACACAGTGTTAGTTACTCTGTGTTACAGAGCAGTTTACATGTGTAACTAACACTGTAACACTGTGTTAGAGTTACAGTTACACTGTTAGTGTAACAGTGTTAGAGTTAGACCATGTTACACAGTGTTAGTGTTACAGTGGTAGCATCACTCATTGTTAGTGTTACTCAATGTCACAGTGTTAGCTACACAACGTTACAGAGCAGTTTGCATGTGTAACCAGCACCGTGTTACACTGTGTTAGAGTTAGACAAAGTTGCACAGTGTGACGATGTTAGTGTTACACTGTAACACAGTACAACAGTGCTGGAGTTAGACACAGTGTAACACAGTGTTAACTTTGTGGAGTGTTACACAATGTAGCACAGCGTAACACTGTGTACCCCAGGAACATAGAGTTAGACGTTGTTATAGTGTTACAGTTATGGTGGTCGTTACACAGTGTTACAGCGTCACACAGTAACACAGTGTTACACAGTATGAAGAGCTGTGGCTCTGGCGCTGTGGGGAACATGGATGAATGACTCTGGAGAAAAGGTAGAAGCGTTGCTCAGTGACTGGAGAAAACCTGAAGCTAATGGTCAGACCGATGGACAGAACTAGAGCCGGTTCTTTCCATTTCTGTGGGTGGGAGGATGAGAGGGGCGCAGAGGCGTTGATGGGCAGGTGCACGGCTGAGCTGTCAATCACCCTGAGCGGGGCGGCGGGCGGCGGGCGGCGGGCGACTAGTGGCCGGGGACTCCGCCTCCCTCCATGTTGGCCTGCTGGTTGGGATCCTTGTGGAAAGGAGTTTCCTTATAAATGAACCAGCAGTTTCCAGCCCACAGGATCAGGTTCAAGAAGCCGAAAATCTGGAGAAAGGCACACAAACAGAGGCATGAGCAGAAGGTGTGTCACAGTTTCTTCATGTCCAACCTGAAAATAACACTGCAGTGAACAGTTCCTACAAACTGAGGAGGCAAACTCATTTGTGAACAAATAAACACACATTTAATTCCAAACATAGAGTCCCGCTCACTATTTTTACCCCCCTTATTTTTTGCAGAACTTGTAAAACAGCTTCAGAAATAAATGTAAAGCACCAAATTTATATTATCAGGATCTTTTAATTGGAGGCTCAAAGTAATTTAACAGACACAATATGGAATTTTGAAAGAAGAATGAAAAAAAAACTCCATGTGCAGCAACAGCAGCACCCGTTTTTATTATTTGGTTACACATCCTCTGGAGTGACGGCGGCAGCCAAATGTTTCTTGGGCGGTGCTCCACTCACCACGGAGGCGTTGAGGCGGCCCATGGTGGGAAACTCTCCGGGTTTGCACACATCCTTGCAGAGCTCCACCAGGTGTTCGGGGTTGGTGGCCCATTTGACGTCCGTCAGTCCTTTGCCCCAGGCCGAGGAGGACACCAGCCACAGGAAGGCGAAGGCGGCCGTCAGCAGCAGGTCCTGCAGAGGAAACGGCGAGGCGACGTTATCTGCGGGCCGCCGCCGTGAGCGACGTCCAGAGGAAGGCGGGACTCACGACGACGGGGCCGCGGCTGGTCCGACGGTACACGTGCTGGAAGCCCAGGTAGAGGACCAGCGTGGCGGTGCAGTAAAGGAAGCCGAACACCCCACACACACGAAGAACTCGGCCGAGGAGGAGAAGTCGCCCTGCAGGACCCGGTCCAGCTGGGTGCCGTTACACGCCGTCATGCTGTACGTGGAGGCCTGCAACCTGCAGGAGCAGACAGGGAGGCAGGGAGGGAGGAGTCAGGACAAGATCTGGTGCTTCTCCGCCGAGGGAAGTCAGAGAAAACAAGGCCTCACCTGGCTAACTCTGTCCAGCGACAGCACAGGGAGAGAAGGTCAAAGCATTCAGTGACACACAAACAGCCAGAGACAGTCGTCTACGCCGTCAGCACGAGGACACAGCTCGAAACTCAGGTCAGAGTGTCACAACCTCACATATTTATCTAATTGTAAATCGCAAACGGCATCTGGAGCAAGCGACATTCTGGTACATTTCATCACAGGTTGGAGAATTATTTCATTTCATTAAATCAGTCATCAGAAAGAGCTGCATTTCTGATTTCTGATTTGTGACTGCACTGTTTTATGAATCAATCCTAAGATCAGAAAGTGGACTGAAAACAGCAATGATGAGGTTATTAAAGTAACACTGTGGGAGTGAGTTAGTGAATTGGTGCATGCTGCAGGACTCAAACGGAGCATGCTAACAGCTACAGGACTCAAACAGAACGTGCTAACAGCTACAGGACTCAAACAGAACATGCTAACAGCTACAGGACTCAAACAGAACATGCTAACAGCTACAGGACTCAAACAGAACATGCTAACAGCTACAGGACTCAAACAGTGCAGCAGAATTCACATCTTACTGCAGATTTCTGGATGCAACTAAAGAAATAAAGGGCATCATTTTGAACCATTCTACTGTGTCTTAGAGGCATCAATAAAAATGTAATGTTGAAATTGTATTTATTCCACTTTAAACTTGTTCACTTATTTAAGAAATATGTCAAATAGCCCAGAGGAGTTGTGGCTCTTTAAAGGTATCATGAATTTAAAATGTCTGTGGCGTGGCGATGCGTGGCGCCACTCCTCTTCTCACCACATGATGGCGGTAAAAACCAACTGCAGCTTCCCAGCCTGCAGCCTGGGGTGGGACGCTCCACATCCCGGGGAGGGAGGGGCGAGTGGCCTTACCCGAGGAGACGCCCCACATCCCATCGTTTCTAACAGCTAATAATGTTGCTGGACTATCTTAAAGTAACGAGGCCAGTGATGTGATGAGGGCGTGGCTCTGCGGCGTGCCGGTACCTGAAGGGGTACTGAAAGGAGGCGGAGATGTTCTGCACCTCCTTGTTGGTGCAGTTCACGGTGAAGTGAGTGCTCCCGTAGTAACCTCCCGCAGTGCCGAAGGCGAAGATGGTGAAGATCTGTGGACGCAGAGAGTCGGTCAGTGTGGACACACACCACACACTCCACCGAGCTGACACACTGACCATCAGATCACCGGAAGGCCCCCCTTCCTGTCTCTCTTCCTGCTCCCGCAGCCTCACTTCCTGTTTCCTCTGTGCAGGAAGCGCACCGTGACCTCAGAAAAGGAAGTGTCTGGAGCAGCAGGACTGATCTGATTGGTCAGACAGGCCGACATGTGGAGCATGGGTATAAGGTGCACAGAAACAATCCATCACCTGTTCCAGAACCTGAACTGTGACGGTGCGTTTGGTCATCATCACCTGGAAGGACCGATGAACACATGACTACATTCCTTGGCGTTACGGTGAAGCCTGTCGCCGTCTCGTGACAGAGTACTCCGTCCGCCGGGGCTGGGAGGTATGTGGCAGCTCAGTGAGTGAGAGAGGGGTCACATGAACCACACTTCACTTTCTGCACGTCTGCGGCTAACCCCGGCGAGGGAACAAACAGCAGCAGCTGTTCCTAATTGATCGTCTGGAGCAGGAGTGTCAATGTCTGAAGGTCAGAGGTCACATGTAGACACGCTGGATGACCAGCCAAAGGCCGCGTTCTTTCAGACCTGGAACCCAACACACATTTCTTTATGGACTCATTAACTATGAGTCTATTTTGTTCACTTTTAGACCTTCAGGTGGGCCTTTTCCCTGCCCGCGGGCCACATGTTTGACACCCTGATCTGGAGACGTAGAGCTGGTCTCACTTGGTCTGAATGGATGTTTTGTGGTCGGTGTTGGTTCCTAAAGCCTCGTTCACTTTGAGGTTCTCCATGTTTTGATGCATCGTGGAAGTAGAGCGGGGCTGCAGGTCTGCAGGTGGACCACCGTTCTGGATCTGACCGGGATCGGTCACTCAGCAGACAAATACAGGAAGCAAAACAACCTGCTGATGTTTGGAACTGTGTTCAAATCACTGATCCTTTAGCTAAAAACAGAGAGAACATCAGAAACACACAACCAGCCACAGTCCAGTCAGACCAGGATCCAGTCAGACCAGGACCAGGATCCAGTCAGACCAGGACCAGGATCCAGTCAGACCAGGACCTGAGCCGAGCTGCAGGCCCGTCCTGGTTTCTGCGTGATGCTGGACTCTCATACCAGAGATGTTTACTGAGCCGGGACAAACAGGACAGAAGCTAAATCTGTAAACAGTGTTGAAGAGCAGCACAATGCTGCTTCAGCCTATTTTTAAAGGACAGCGCGGGCCAACAGGGCCACGCCACTGGGAACAGACCGGAGTGAGGTTTCACCCAGCAGCAAGGAGCACACACACACACACACACTCTAATGCACAGACTCCTTTGTGGACAGTCTGTGTGTGTTGGAGAACGTTTGTCTCGTTTCTCACGGGGATCCACACTGAAGGTTTGACCAAACGGAGCGCAGCGGACCCCCACCACAGGCGGCGTTCACTCAGCTGTTAGCAGCGTTAGCCGCTCGCCTGCCTCTGCATTCATCACTTTACACCCGGTACGGGTTGTAACTGTGAGGGATGGGCGGCTGTGAAACATTTACCTCTTTTTCAAGTTCTCACAGATTCAAAACGAAGTGGAAATATTGTATCGATTATTTTACTTCCATTTCAGGGTTTGGGACGTAAACGTACAAGCCCAGAGTAACGAAAAGTCACCTGGGGTCCAATCCATATTCATTTGCTTTAAGTCCTGTTCAGTGAGTCATCTCTGAGCTCGGGGCTGTCTTCCTGTGGTTTCACACGTCTGTGAGTGAACCGCTGGATGACCTCTCGTCTTACTGCAGAATGAAACAACCTGCGGTTATCAATAACGTCATCTTGACTTTCATTACTGATCAACCCTGCCTTCACCGCAGGCTCTCTGGCTCGCGACTTGAGCAGAGCGTTACTGGCTTTCGGCGGTACATCCTGCGCTGCGGCTTCCTCTTCCTTATTGCGGGATTAAGGCGCTTGTCAGGGAGAGTGAGCGAGTGCCGTCACCTCCAGAGGAGCAACGACCTTCACTGCCTCCCACTTTCCTTTCAGATGAGCGGTCTTCACATGGCGGCGCTGCCGTCACAAGCTCCGCGTTGTAAAGGTAAATGATTGATCAGAGCAGCACATAAACCGTCATGTGACCCGCGGACCAGCAGCCCCTCGCGCCCCTTCACCCATGCACTTCCTCTCCAGCCAATCGAACGTCCAGAGACACGTGATCCCTGCCACTGGACTTTTCTCTTCGTCCACAGTGAGGGGAACGGCTTCATTTCCAGGTTCAGCCATCAGGTCAAACATCAGCAGACCGTCTCTTCCTCTAGTCCATCAAACGTGGCGTTTTGACACTGATCTTGGTAACTTCCTGTAAACGGAAGCCGAGTTAATGAGTGCTTTACATCTGATCGCCTTCTTTCTGCATCCTGGGCCGGCTTCGTCGAAGTCCCTCAGCTGTGGCTGTCTTTGATTGGCCGGCCCGTCGTCTGGTACCGAGCACGGCAGCAGCTCCCGTCTCCTCCAGGATATTTCATCAGCTCCACCCAAAGTTTGTTCACTTTACTTTATCCCTTGATCTCCTGCAGCTCTCTGCTTTTCAATGTTTCCACGCTGAATTCAGTCAGCACGAGCAACGCCCAGACCTCAGCCCACCAGAGGCCATTCCTGCTTACTGCTTGAACAGTTCTTCGAAAGTTATGATCTACACGTACAACATGTGGAATATTCTTTCCATATCACCAGCAAAACTAAAGGACACACACACACACACACACACACACACACACAGCAGAGCAGGACTTAGCATGTGTCAGGCCAGCTGAGGATTTTCAAGAATGGGTTTCGTCTTTCAGGGGTCTCTGGACCTCCGCAGCATTTCTCGGCTTTCATCTCAGCCCTGTTTGACCCACCCGGGCCGATCCGACGGGACCCCAAATAAACCCAGCAGACGGGGCGGGCCTCCCTGGACAGAGTCCACGGTCTCCACCCGCCTCCCGCTGGCTCACACATTCCTCCTCTCCCCGCTCGGGAGCGGCCGATAACGACGTTTTACTCAACCGCCTACATTTTACGACGTGGATCCATGAGCGCGACCCACAGAGAATGACCGAGCGGCAGCCATCGACGGAAAAACGGAAACACAGCCGGGGCTGGACGACGTCCATGTTCTGAAGCATTCAGCAGGATCCATTATAAACATCTCCAGAGAGCGTGTGAAGGACGGAGGAGGCGAGCTGGCTCCCAACAACGCTCAGAATGCCTCAGACTCAAACACAGCAGCAACAAGCCCAACAAACCGCCACCTGTTCACATTGACAGGAAATACAGACACCAGGAAGGATCCACAACGGAAAGGCTTTAGGCTGGAGTTTTAAGGATTTAAAGATGTTAGTAAATGTTTGGCTTCGTGATGAGAACATCTGTTTGCACGATCATCGGCCAACTTTCAGTGAGCAGAAATCTCACGTAAACAACTAAAATGTACCGATTTCACTTGTTAAAGCATGAATAAAGATACAGAATTCACAAATACAGACACGGCATTTAAAAGGCGTCTACATGTTACTTATATGCAATAAAACTCTGATGGGAAAAAAACACGCAGTGTTTTACAACTTCCTCAAAACAATTCATCAACAGGCTGAAATTCTCACTGGAGGTCATTAAAAAGCTTCAGAATTACAACACGGTGCCAGTACACTGTTAATAATGTGCTTTTATTCTGAAATCAGTCATGATTTCACACTTAAAAAGCAGTGGCAGTTAGGGCTGAACGATATGGGCAAAATTTCATATCTGGATATCCATGCCAGATATCTCGATATCGATACGATATATTACAATGGATTCAGTGAAAGTTAAGCATTTTTCAGAAAAATTAAAACATCATAATACAAAAGGATGTAAAAAAAAATGCAGTTTTATTTATGAGAGTTCACTGCCACTACCACCAAACTCGTTTGTGCAGAATCTGCAGCCGCCCTCTGCCATCAGCTGTCAACCAGTAAAGGAGGTTTGTGGTTGGCTGGCCTGACCTGTGCATGGAGCTGACACGCAGGGCAAGCAGGGGAATCTTGATATCGTTGATTTTGACAAACTAATGTCCTGAATGTTCAAATCCCGATATCGATATGATAACGATATATCGTTCAGCCCTAGGTGTGTGATTTTCTGCCTCTTATAGGGTAAAAAGAGCTCCCAGCAGGTGGTCAGGGTTCAGGAGAGGCGAGGGAGGGGTCTCGGCCACTAGTCTTTGCTTTTATTTTGAAGGTCTTTCCTGGTTAAACACACAGTGGAGGACTCTGATGCACACGATGGAGTGTAACGGTGTTTTCACTCCAGGACAGTCCGGGTTCGGGTGAGGGTGGGGGTAGGGCGTGGGGGTAGGGGGTGACCGGCTTTAAAGACTGAAAAGTCCTGGAAGTGGCTGTAGGTTTGTCGTCAACGTTCATCTTTAAGAACTCTGATCTCAGCTGAGGTCGGTTCAGATCCGCTGAGACCCTCCGAGGGACGGACGGGGTCTTCAGGGGGGAGGCGATGTCTTCTGAGGCTACAAACCAGTTCAGACCAGTTCCGTCTTCAGATATAAAGAGGTCTTTACACAGACCGATCTGTGCGTGCCGGGGTGTGTGTGTGTGTGTGAAGGACACTTACACCAGAGCGGAGATGCTCGGGGAATGTGTCCCGCAGCAGCCAGCAGGATTTACAGGCCGTTTCCTGAGACGTGAGCTCCAGCGCTAAATCCAGCAGGAACCGGAACAACCAGGAAGCTCTCAAGCTGGCTCGCCCGCTTCCCTCTTCGGTCCCTGCCTCTCCCAGCTCAGAGCCCAACCTTTCCCCTGCAGCAGTGACACAGTGAACCTGACCATGTGCTGGCTCCAGGACTGACACCTGACAAATCAGGAACATCAAAAAAAGAATCGGACAAAACGACATGTCCAGAGCTCCGGAGAAAGAAAGAAAGAAAAGATCAGCCCGGACCAGTTCCACCTGGTGGACTACATTTCTGATCTCAGCAGACAGACTACTGCTCAACGGCAGCTTTACTTTCAGTTTCAACTCTGAAGACAGGGACTTCAAGATTTCCACAATTTTCTGATGCTCTAACTGCATCAGGTCAGCTGAATATAAAGGCAACGCAACACATCACGAAGTAATCACAATATCAGCATGTTGAACCGTGATGGACGTCCCGTTTCCACACAGCTCTGACAGCAACAGCTCACAAACTCTTCTGTCTCGATCAGACCAGGGAAAATCCAACATTTCTGAACATCAGTTAACATTTAAGATACTGCAGAACTCCAAACAGCAGGAACAATCCTCCCCTCACTGAACTCCCGGCCGAAGCCTTTCAGGGGACCAAGAAAAGACCAGCTGGAACAGTCCTCTGCTCAGACGGGTTCCAGACGAGGACTGATGCTCCAATGTCCTTCTATCTACTGAAGAGCATGCACTTGGTATTTTTACTGCGAGCTGGCTCCGTTAACACATTCTCAAGTGGAAATGCAAAACAGTCACTGCTTTCTGAAAACACAACTTATTGAAAAGGTGGAACTTTATGAAAACAGAAGGGCTCAGGGCAGAAATGCTGGTCCAGGTCCTGGTCCCGGTCCTGGTCCTGGTCTTCACAGCCATAGCAACCAGCTGTTCTGCACATGCTCAGTAGACAGACAATAAAAATGTTTTTCTCCAAAGTGTCATGACTCCCAATTGCAGGTTCTTCTGGTCCTCCTGGTCCATATTCTCCTGGTCCTGGTTTTCCAGTCCAGATCCCCCTGGATTTGGTAGTTTTAGAATTGACAGTCACCATAACAACAATCCAGCTCGGTGTTCTGTCCACATGAATGTCAGTGTTCTCCACTGTTAATGTTTAGAGTGTATTGTTCTCTGCACCGTGCGTGTGTGTGTGTGTGTGTGTGTGTGTGTGTGTGTGTGTGGCTTCATTACTAATACAAACAACAGGACCAGCTACAACTACACTGTATTCAATGTCTGCTGTTTCAATGGTTTTTAAAATGAAATGAGTCTAAAACAACAGCTTCAGTTTCTGTTTCCTTCAGCAAATCCTCAACTTTTCTTATGGAATTACTTCTAAACAGTTCATCTGCATTTCAGAAGAAAAATTAAATGAAAGAACTGAGTAAACGCAATTGTAATGTTCAGTAGAAGGAAAGGATCGGGCCAGAAGCGGTGCCCGGGCCGGGACTTTGACACCCCTGGTTTAAACATAAGCCCGGCTCCTGATTGGCTGTCGTTCTACACAGTGATCGTGAGTGACTCCACCAGAATAAATCACCCAGCTGGATGGCGGCGCCGCCTCATGACCACGACACATCAGACCTGGTGTGTGTGAACAGATAAGAAAGCAATCGGCCCAGTCGCTGAAAACAACAAGCGTCCAGCTGACTTCCTGTTCGACAGGCACAAAGTCCGGCTCTCCGGCAGGCTCCTGGAGGAAGCGGCAGCGGTTAATGTGTGCCGAGTTCGACACCAGGCAGCAGGACGGCGGGCCGAGGCTGCTGTGTGAGCCCACGCCTTCCAAACACACTGCTGAGCACAGAGCGGCGCAGAGGAGGCCACATTCCTCAACTACCCGGCTTTTTTTAGTGTACACTCATGAGGAAGGCAATCACACACACACACACACACACTCGGAGCATGAGCTGAAACATCCAGCTACCCGACTCCAGAGGCTGCTGGAGGAAGGAGATCTGATCAGGCTGCACGCCCATCTGCCAGCTCCGGACCAGTTCTCACAACAATAACAGGTTCAGGTCAATGAAACGATGGAGGGCAGGCTTCACTCCGGAGGACGCTCGTGTGTGTGTGTGTGTGTGTGTGTGTGTGTGTGTCAGAGAGATTTGTGTGTCCAAGTAACAGTGCCAAACAGTGAAATGTGGAGTGAACATTTTCCTTCGTCACTCACTCAATCAGACTCCCTCTGATTGGTCAGATTTGATGACATGTAGAGAATGAGCGACTACAACTCCATGGAGACAACGCAAGGAAAAACTCACTCAAAAACCTGTTTAAGAGAGGTGGCTTTAGATTTTCAGCCACGTTTCATCACTCACACACTGGTACATGAGAATGTTTGACCTGACACACTTTGATAATTTCACAATAGGTTTATAGATGCATTTGATGCACACAGAGCGATAAATGTTAATCTTTTACATCATTGACGAAACAGGGCCTTAAAGACATAAATGAGTCAAACTCAGGAGTAAGTGATCTAATCTCAACGTGATCTGAATATTAAATAAGAATGGTTTTGGTGAATTTTGCATGAAAAACATATGGCCAAATTTAAAGGATAAAAATTGTGGAAATTATTTCATATTTATTTTTAGGGCTGACCTCGTTTTACAAAGAGAAATTAACAGAAAAATGTCTAGTTAATATTCAATGGCTTTATTTAAAGGATAAGTCAATATTTTACCCACAAAAATCAACCAACACTATTACTGATTATTGCCCAAATCAAATCATAATGAACAGAATTTAATATAAAAAGTACAGATGCTTGTGCTAAATCTGGTTTATTCACACGACTTGTGCTAAAAAAAAAAGATAATTTCTATTTCAATCAAAACATTCCTTTGACGATTTTTTAAAGAAGATAATCCATAGAAATTTACTGATGGTGTGAGTCAAAATAAGTCTCTCTCTCTCTCCCTCTCTCTCTCTCTCTCTCACACACACACACACACACACACACACACACACACTCACACTCACACACACACACACACACACACACACACACACACACACTTTAAGCTCTACTCACCCACTCCAACAGGCGGATGAATCCCAGCGGCTCCTTCAGGGGTCCCAGGTCCAGGGAGAACCCGGACGTCGCTTTCTACACACACACACACACACACACACACACACACACACACACACACACACACACACACACACAACACACACACACACACACACACACACACACACACACACACACACACACACACACACACACACACACACACACACACACAGGTGTAGTTACCTGTCTGTCACCTTGCCGTGTCAGTGGCCCTGCCCTAGGCTAACACTCTGTTAGCTGCATGCTAACCCAGCTCCCCGGGCTCCAGGTTCGGGGCTCCGGGCTCCGGGCTCGGTGCTCCGGGTTCTCCTACCTGAGCAGAGTCCATCGCGGAGAGCGGAGGCGGCACAGCGGACCGGAGTCACTCGGTTTGTGTGGAACTGGGAACTTCACGTTAGCCCGACTGTTGACGACCTGCAGCGTCAAGCGGAGCGACTGTCAGCGGGCGGTACAGCTCCAGAGAGGCGGGGAGAGGCGGGGCAGAACCCCCCTCCACTCACACACTGACAGACACACCCTGTGCACCCTGCCCTCCCCGAGCGGGGAGCAGCTAAAAGAGGACGGAGGGAGGGATGGATGGATGGAAACAGTACACCAGTGGAGCACACAACTGTGAAGTGACTGAAACAATGAAAAAAGTGACGCGAAATCGATTTTCTTTTTTCCTACAAAAAAATGTATGTTATTACATTGCTGTTAATTTATTTTATTTCTAATATCATTTTGTTTTGAAAATTAAATTAAATTAAATTAAATTAAATTAAATTAAATTAAATTAAATTAAATTAAATTAAATTAAATTCTACAGCTCTGTGTGACGATTATTCTGCCCACAATGTTGCTGCGACACTGACATTTCTCATATAGGTTTGTGTAATCAAATATGCGCTAATTCCATCCAAAAAACAAGGTGTCCGGTTTCAAAATAATTCAAACGCGCCTGTTTGGGCGGCCGCGTCGACGTACAGCCAGACTCTGACGTAATTGTACTTCCGCCTGAGCTTATCCTGCTAGCGCCATTTTGTTTTAGTTGTTACGCGGTGGTCTCAGACGAACGAACCTGGATTTCCCGAAGCTTACGACTTTTTAAGTTCTGTTCAAATCCAAAGCTGGTAATGATCTCCACATTTATTGTTTACAACGTGTTCATGGGTTCTCCGCTGCAGTGCCGTGAAGTAAGAGTGAATAGAAGCGTTATAACAGCACTACCGTCAGGCTCATAGTGAGGTCGTGAGAACGCGGGTAGGCCTCTGTTATGTTGCTGTTTAGCTGAAATAACTCTAGGCTGCGATACTATTATTTATAGCATTGTGGCGGTCAAAAGGTTTTTTTCTAACAGTTTCGTTAGCGCTTCATGTGAATGTGTTTATTGTGATTTTTTCCTTACGTGGACGGGAGCTAGCATTGTGCTACTTTCTCTGATTGAACAGTAAGTATAAGCCTGTTTCGTTAGCTGTCCTGGATGTCAAACTTTAACTGAATGCTCGGTTTTTCGTGTGATTTAAAAGTGAATTCCATAGATTTGGTGCTTTACATGCAGACCGGTGGGTGATTGTAGGAAAATGAAAACCAGACAGCCTTTATATGGGCTGTGTTGTGAGCAGGCCATGATTTCACAAAGCAGAGATGATGGGAAGCACAAAGCTAAAGTTAGGACTGTACCAGCGGCAGGGACAGTGACCTGATGGACTGTACCAGCAGCAGGAATCTGAGCAGACCAGCTGACTTCACAGCACAAGACACTGGATGTCAGCTTCAGACCAGACTGTTTGAGATTGGAGCTGCTGCCATAGAGTCCAGCACTTAGTTTACACGATGGCAGCAGAACATGCTGAACTGTGATGCTGGAGGGGCTCGTTCAGATCCATTCAGAGGGGGTGCATCGCTCAGACTGGCAGTGGTTCATCTATTGCTGACGGTTTTCATGGAAAGCCTGGACAACAGTGTGCCAACCATCACTCTTCATGGTCTAGATCAGGGGTGGGGGAACCCTGGTCCTGGAGGGCCGCAAACCTGCATGTTTTCCATGTCTCCCTGCTTCAACACAGCTGATTGCAATGAGGCTCGTTATCTGGCTTTCTGCTGGACTTGGCCATGAATCTTGATTCGATTCAGGTGTGTTGAAGCAGGGAGACATGGAAAACATGCAGGTTTGCGGCCCTCCAGGACCAGGGTTCCCCACCCCTGGTCTAGATAAATAGTGTAGCAGAGAACTGAGTCACATGAAGGTGATTTTGTGTTTACTTGGTTGCTTCCTGACATATTGTTTATTTATGGCTTTTGTAGTGGAACCAATTCAGGGATCTGTGATCTGTTATTGATTCTTATAGCTTTAAAGAACACATTTTTGTATTTCATTGTTCAGCAGAGGTACAGAGACTCTTTTCATGCAGTCAGAAGTGATACAGATGTTTTCATTATAAATGAAGTCATGTTTCTGACACTGTCAGTAAAATGTAATTAATTTAGCATAGCCACTAGCCAGGCCAAACTTACTTGTATTAAAAAAAAAAACAGTTCTGGCCTAAACAGTAGCAGACCTCTGTACTAGTACAGAGTTATAACATTGGTTGAACTTTTTATTTTTGTCTGATAATCTTGGAGTTCCAGTTGAATAGTTTCTGCTTATTTAGATAAACACTGGAGTTGTTCAACTTCATCCAACATCACACGTTAAGAAACAAAAAATAAGTCAAACAGGCGTGGCATCCAGCGTGTTGTGTTGGACAGTGACAGACTGTACTTGTGCCTGTCTGTTGTTGCTCTTGCTCTGTGCTGTATTTGTACTGTTTGTCTGTCTTTAACCAACCCTTTCAGTCCCCTGAGATTTGTAGGTTTAAAAGCATCCTCTGGCCTTCTTTTGGAGTCCCTGGATATGGATAGCTCCCCCCCTGTTGGCAGAAGATTTTTTATTTTTTTTTGTCAGCACTGCTGAAAGTCCCTTGAATCCTGAATATCGGGTCCAGTGCCCCCCCCCCCCCCCCCCACTTCCAACACCCAAATGCCATCAAGTGTGCGTAATGTCTTCAACTCCAAGAAGAAGCTGAGAATTTTTGTTTTTGTTTTGTTTTTTCCCCCACTTTTTTCTACTTTTTCCTACATCAGTTTATGCATCTACTCCCCTTTTTTTGTCTGGGTGTTCTTGTTCCCTCCCCACATAATTCAATTAGGAAAAAAAAAAAGAAAGGAAAAAAACGTCAAAGGACTTTGTTGCTTCACCATCACTAATGTTTAGCCGTCTGCTGGAAATAAAGGCGTCTCAGAAACGGGATGTCGTAGGGAGACAAGTGTCTCTGGGCGACCCACCCCACTTTTCCTCTTATCTGACGGATCAAGTGTTCCTTCAGGACTCCATACCATCACGAAGACACCCCACCAGCAGGAGGGAGTCCGTTCCTGGGTCCCCTCAGGTACAAGTGGATCCACTCTCACTGCACATGTCTAGACTCAGCCACACCTCAGCGTTGGTTCCAGATGTTCCGGTTGACCTGCCTGTCAGGCTTCCATGTTAGCTTTGATCAAGTGCCGACGTGTGAAAAATCTCACACACGTCAGCACTTGTTTAGTAGCATTTAGTTCCAAAGAGGGTTTCTTTACTTTTCATTGGCTTGTTAATTATGTTGGTAAGACCAGGAAGCAGCTTGAAGATGTAGCTGAAGGTGGATTTCAGATCTTTTTGACAAAAGTTTGTGTTCGGACTCACGGTGACGTGTTGTTGTCTTTCTTTTGTTCTTCTGTCTTCAGGGAGAGTCCTGAAGAAAACCAGCTGCTGGATTTAAGGTCCAGATCCTCTTCACGACGCCACTTCAGACACACACCAGCCCCACCATGACCAACCACGGAGATGACTGCTACTTCTTCTACTACTCCTTCTGCACCAAAGTGAGACCGGTTCCTTCACACACACTCAGCAGCTGAACAGTAATTGAGGCACGAGTGTGAGCTGTGGTTTGTCACGCAGGGGGACGGCTGTCCGTTCAGACACTGCGAGGCGGCGATGGGCAACGAGACGGTCTGCAGCCTCTGGGAGGAGGGACGCTGCTTCAGACCCAGCTGCAGGTTTCGCCACATGAAAATCCTGGTAAGCTTTCCGTACGTTATTTTGAAGCTCTGCCCGCTTCCGGCCCTGTGTGTTCTGAGTGGCCACTGATGATAGTAGAGAGTAGAGGGTTTGTCTCTTCCACTCTGAACAAACGTTGTGGGCTCGGATCCATTTTAGAGCTGTGTTCCCTGTTGCCAACAGAAAAATCGAAAGGAGATCCCGTGTTACTGGGAGAAGCAGCCGGCTGGCTGTCAGAAACCACACTGTGCCTTCTTCCACGAAAAGCCGCGCTACAGCGAAGGCGTGTTCATCCCACCCAATAAAAGTAAGCCGGGTTTGTTTAAACCGACACCGCGAAGCTTCCTCTGACCTGTGAAAAGCAGCAGCGATAACAGCTGTAACGTTGCAGGTGCGACCTGGGTGGAGGAGCAGCAGCAGCAGCAGCAGCAGCAGCAGGAGGCAGCGCCTCCTCCACCCGCTCCTCTCCCCACAGCAGCCAATCCACAGCTGCGAGGAGTGATGAAGACAGACACCCAGGAGCTGGTGCCGAGCCCCACCCACCCCCCGGTGGTGATCAACCCCGCAGACGACGACGAGGACGATGACGGTGAGCTCCTTCGTCTCGCTTTTCTTTTGCAGGATGTTCCTGAGACTGTGAATTCTCATGAAACTTGTGTTGCAGATCAATTCTCAGAGGAGGGAGAAGACGGCAGACTTGGCCCTTCTCCCAGGAAGCGCCACAAGCCAGGTGAGGCTACAGACAGTGCAGTGGACTCCTCTGTCCCCGGGTCTGTGTGGGACCTCCAAACAATGACTGTACATGTGCAGATGATTCCCTCAACGTCGGAGTGAGCACCCTGGAGGAGATCCGTCTCCGGAGAGCCCTGAAGGCCAGCATGAAGAGATCTGGTTATCCCATCCATATCGCTGAAGCTTCCACCAACGGAGAGGAACAACACCTGCCATCATTGTTTGGACCGGCGTGCTTCGAGCCAAGAGACGGTAAAAATAAATAAATCAATCAGTAGCAACTTTCATAATCCTTCTCAAACTCTACCTGGTTATCCGTTATATCGTGTAATGACATTCCAGTGCATCAGATCTGTGCACGTGAACCAATACCATGAACTTCAACCAAGATTTACTGGAAGTTCCCACAAAAGTTTGTGTAAATCAAGAGATCATTAGAAGCTTGTTCCCTCTTTGATTTTAGAAGAAACCGGCAGACCAAGAGGCAGCTTGGCAGGAAGGCTCGGACGGAAAATTCCCAGCTCCGGTGAGATGACAGTCACATGTGGTTCCTCTGGTCCCCGAAGAGAAGGGAGTCTGACAGTTTGTCCCTGCTTCAGGTGTGAACAGAGACGGTGTCCTGAAGAGGAGTCTGGCGCAGCGTCTGGGTGGAGTGGTGGACCAGGAGCTTCCTTCAGAGCCTCAGAAAGGTGAGCGTGGACTCAAACTCTGCAGGACAGTCCGGCACTGAACTCATGACGATGATCCCACTCTGGCTTTTTTTTTTTCCCCTGCAGCTTTGAAACCTGTGAAAGAGAGACTTGGTGTGTTTTCTGGTCGTCATGCTGCTTCTGCTGAGCCAGGTAAGATGTCTGAGGACAAGGAGCCGCTACACTGTGTGTGCGTGCGTGTGTGTGGACTCAGATCGCTCAGCAAACATCATCTGTGTTCTTACAGCTGATATAAGTGAGGCTCCACAGAAGGTTCCAGAGCAGATTCGCATTAAAACTCTGGAGGAGATCAAACAGGAAAAGGCCTCAAAGGCTCAGCATCAGAGACCCAGTGCTCCTGCGTTACTCCCCACGCCAGAAATCGCCATAACCACAGCCGGCTCTGTCAAAGCTCCCAAGGGAAACAAGAGGTCCATCACCGTCCAAGACTCGTCCATCAGCCACGTCAAAAGCTTCTCAGAAATCCTCCGGGCTAAGAAGAAGAGACAGGAGGAGGAACAGAACCAGGGCCCCGGCCCAAAGAAGGCCAAGCAGGCCGCAGAGAGCCGGGAGGCGCCGGACACTGCAGCACCGCCCCAGGAGAAAACACCAGCCCAGGAGAAAACCAACGGGGGCGAGGTCCGAGTGAAGACCCTGGAGGAGATCCGCAGAGAGAAGGCAGGGAGACAGCAGGTCCAGCAGGTCCAGCAGGTCCAGCAGGTCCAGCAGGTCCAGCAGGCCGCTGAGGCCAACAGCAAGCAGAGCTCCGACTCCGAGGAGGACGGGGCCAAGAGGCCGCGGCTGCTGCGCCTCCGGAAGCCGGCAGGCCCAAGTAAGCAGCTGGTCTCTCCGTGCTGAGACAGTCTACTCAAAGAACTGTCTCTCTGACTGCAGCTTTTTAACTTCACTCATGGTTTTCTGTAGCAGGCAAGATTTCATCAGAGAAGGCTGCTGAAGAGCCGGCGAAGCCAGGAAAGCCTGCAGCGGCTGCGCCAGAGGTAAGACCCCACACAGAAAAGTTCAGGCACCGGAGGGTTACTAATGGAAAATCAACTTCATCCTAAATGTCCTCATGTTCTGAATGAAACCACAGCCTTTCAGTGTCATGAACAATTTGGCTCAGTTCTTCTTTCTTCCTTTTTGTGGCCAAAAACAATCGATTTTTTTAAAAACTACTTGGAAACTTCTCAGAAATACAAAATACTGAGTCATTTCCAGGATTTTAAATCTTTACATGATGAGTGATGATCAAGTTTCTGTCGTTTATTTAAAAAACTGCCTGACTTTTCCCATGAAACAGTTGGATTTGAGGCTTTGGGGGATAATTACTAATGTCAGCCCCTCAGCTGTGACCCACAGTGTCTGTAACGGATGATGTGATCTTCCGTCCTTCAGGCCAGCACCACGGTGAAGGTGAAGACCTTCGAGGAGATCATGCGAGAGAAACGGATGAGAAAGCAGGAGGAGGAGCAAGAGGAGCAAACCAAGAGTGCAGCCTCTGAGGACTCTGCTCCTCAGAACGGCTCTGCTGCCGCTGCTCCTCTCAAGAGGAAGCTTCCTGCTAAAGTCACCGTCTCAGTCGCAGCCTCCTCCACTGCTCCGGTCCCAGACTCCACCCAGAAGGTCCCCGTTCGGAAGCCTGCTCTCAAATCAAAGCGCGCTTCACCGTCGGCTGCCGCGGCCTCGGACCCCGTGAAGCTCAACTCTTCTCCACAGACGCCCGACACCAAATCCCAAAGCAAGAACCTGCGGAGCAGTGCTCCGGCCAGAGCTGCTCCTCAGGCTCCTCCTGCTGAAGCTCCTGACACAGCGGCCAGCAATCACTCTGTGGACACCAAAGGTATCCTTTCTCTACCACAGCCCCCTTCAGTCTGCCAGCAGATCATCAGCCGATTGAAAGACAGAAGATAAACTGTGCTTTTCTTCTCCAGTGCGACCCAAGCTGAACGTGAAGCCGTCGGTGGTCAAGCCCGCGGTGCAGCTGAAACCGGCGCAGAAGAGAAAAGGATCGGCGCGTTCCGCTGTGGCCGCTGTCAAACCTCTGAACAGCTCCTCCACGGTGCAGGAGACGGCGTGCACGGACTCTCAGGTAGAGCCAGCACACTTTATAGTCCAGCAGGTTCCTTCTCAAACCCCGCAGGTGTCGAGACGTAGGCTGACTTGTGTTTTGTTGTCAGGTGCTGCCGTCCGTCAATACTGAGGCCCAGCTGAATCCTGCTGGACCTCACAGTCCCAGCAGCCTGCTGGACGCCACCTCCGCCTCCAGCCCACTGAGAGAGAAGCTCCAGACCGTCCCCATCTTCAAGAAGAGTCCGAGTGAGGAGAGCCAGCCTGCTGCCAGAGAGCCCTGTGCTGTCCACCAGAGGTACAAGTCCAAAACCCGTCCAGTACAGCCCAGCAGCCCAGCTCTGCTCTCACACACAGTTCCCTCAGACTCCCCCCTCTGACTGTGGTCACACAGATTCTCCTCCTCCTGAACTGTGTAGATAAATACCCTGTGTGTGTTTTCCAGTCCGGTCCTGAAGAGTCCCACTCAGCCAAAGTCCAGGAGAACCAGCACGGCGGCCTCTCGCTCCGCCTCCAGCGCTGCCGCCGCCACTTCCTCGGCCGTGGACGACTTCGACGATCTCATCAACGAGTTCACGGACGACCACCTGGAGGATGACGTGGACCCGGCCATCGGAGAGGACGACCTGCTGCAGGAGCTGTCTGAGATGATTGACATCTGACAGCCGGCTGGAGCCCCGCCCCCCTCCTCCCTCCCTCCATCCATCTTTACTGTGTGATGGAGCGGAGGATCACAGCGTCTGACGACAATCCCAGCTGACTGAGGGAAGGCAGAGATACAAGCGGACTGGTTTCAGAGAATCTCTGCTCTTCATATTTCAATCTCTTTTAAACTCCAGCCTCGTTGTCATTGTTCTTCACTCTTTGGACGAGTCCCCTCTCCAAACATTCCCGGTGTGTTTCCTGCTGTCAGGAAGGTGGAGCAGTGTGGGTGATCACTGAGAAGATGAGGCCGGGTGCTGATGTGGAGAACGTGTGCAGTGCGTCAGCACTGTGTGAATGATTCAAGCTTTTAGAGAGAAGTCATATCTGTGTACTGTGTATACGACCACATGGGTTTTAGTCTGAATGTGAGTGGGGAACTGTCCACAGCTGTTTCCTATCATGTCCCTGCCTCGGGCTGTCCTCCTGTCTGTCCTGTCTTTACTATCGAACACCTCAGGGACTCTTTGAGCTGTTTCCGAGCAGTCTGTTCGTTCATTTCTTTGTCTTAGTATTGTTTACCTGTGTGATGTGCTGAATGCTGAACTGGGATGTATGGTCTTAATGTGTTCTGACCTTTGTATCAAAACCTTAAAAATGTATTGTTTTAATGTGTAAATAAAAAGCTCCTGACCTGCTGCTGGTTGTTGGATCTGAGCCTGTTTTCGGTCCAAACTATCAACACTTCAAGAAGACTTTCCTTGAGGTTCATGAGAGTGTTGATGGAATCTTTAGAGTATCAGTGAGCTCAGACGCTGACATGGAATGAGAAGGTAGGCCAACTTCATAAATGCATCAGAAGATATGTGCATCAAAACCATATATGAAACTTCCTGAGCTGCATTCGCCTCATTTTAAAAGTTACAAGTGTTTTGCCGCTCCAGAAGAACTTGACCGGAAGTCACCGGAAGTCAGAAAAGTGGCTCTTTTGGTCATAAAGGTTGCAGAGCCCTGCCTCAGACCTTCACTCCCCCTCCAGAGCCGCAGGCCTGCAGTGGACCTCCGGGCCGCGCGGGGGCGCTCAGCGGGTCGCGGCGGGAGCCGGCCCCCGGCCCCGGCGCTGTCCTTCCGGGTGAGTGGATGTAAACAGAGGACGGTCCTCCTCCGGAGACAGCGGGACGAAAACATGACCAAGCTGGAGCTGCTCAACGTCTTCCTGAACGAGCGGCTGACGGCGGCCGCGGAGGAGATCTTCCGGGCCGTCAAGGACACGGTGGCGGAGTACCAGAGCGAGATCCTCCGCTCCAAGGAGGAGAACGAGCGGCTCAAGCGCCTCCTCAACGCCGCGGTGCAGCGGCTGCTGCTGCAGCCAGGTGAGCAGCCGGGGGGCGGGGGGTGGGGGGTGGGGGGGGGGGGGACGGTGATGGGGCAGGTGGAGGATGATGGGGTAGATGGAGGAGGATGATGGAGGCAGGTGGAGGATGATGGGGGCAGGTGGAGGATGATGGGGGCAGGTGGAGGATGATGGGGTAGATAGAGGAGGATGATGGAGGCAGGTGGAGGATGATGGGGTAGATAGAGGAGGATGATGGGGGCAGGTGGAGGATGATGGGGGCAGGTGGAGGATGATGGGGTAGATAGAGGAGGATGATGGAGGCAGGTGGAGGATGATGGGGTAGATAGAGGAGGATGATGGGGGCAGGTGGAGGATGATGGGGGCAGGTGGAGGATGATGGGGGCAGGTGGAGGATGATGGGGTAGATAGAGGAGGATGATGGGGGCAGGTGGAGGATGATGGGGTAGATAGAGGAGGATGATGGGGGCAGGTGGAGGATGATGGGGGCAGGTGGAGGATGATGGGGTAGATGGAGGAGGATGATGGGGGCAGGTGGAGGATGATGGGGTAGATAGAGGAGGATGATGGGGGCAGGTGGAGGATGATGGGGTAGATAGAGGAGGATGATGGGGGCAGGTGGAGGATGATGGGGTAGATAGAGGAGGATGATGGGGGCAGGTGGAGGATGATGGGGTAGATAGAGGAGGATGATGGAGGCAGGTGGAGGATGATGGGGTAGATAGAGGAGGATGATGGGGGCAGGTGGAGGATGATGGGGTAGATAGAGGAGGATGATGGGGGCGGGTGGAGGATGATGAGCGGAGATGGAGGATCATTGGGGCAGTTGCAGGATGATGGGCCAGGCGGAGCATCCTCCAGAAGATAGATGGGGGAGGATGATGGGGCAGGTGGAGGGAGTTAGGGTGGATGCAGGATCTTCAGATTTGTTCAGTTTCCCTCCAGCTGACTGAACCTTCCTGAGTTTCTCCTTCAGGCTGTGTTCTGTGTCTGAGTCTCCAGCTGGACCCTGGACTCACACAATCAGTGCAACATTCTGAACTGGACACACACACACACACACACACACACACACACACACACACACACACACACACACACACACAAACAAACACACACACATTCAGCACCGAGCTCCTTTCACCCACATGACATAATTCCTTATTTGAAGGTACCTAAAAAAGTCACTGGCAGCCAGGATGAATGAATGAATGAATACTGGGTCAACATGAACATCAGGGAGACCTCGACCTGTTGACTACAGCGCCCCCCCCCCCCCCCAACCACCACCACCTTCTCCTCCTCTCCTCCCGCTTGTTTCATTGTTGAATCGGAGCAGCGCCCTCTGGTGGTTTTGAGCTGGAATTGCAGTGATGAGGTTCTCCTGTGTGTGTGTGTGTGTGTGTGTGTGTGTGTGTGTGTGTGTGTGTGTGTGTGTGTGTGTGTGTGTGTGTGTGTGTGTGTGTGTGTGTGTGTGTGCGCGCGCGCGCGCGTGCGTGCGTGCGTGCGTTTTTCTGTACTTGTGGGGGCCAAATGTCCCCACAAGGATAGGAAAACCTGCTCGACGTGCCTTGTGGGACCTTCTTCTGGTCCTAATGAGGGGAAACAGTGTTTTCTTGATCATGTTGTTGTTACTGAAAAAAGTAGAAGGTCAAAACATTTCTTTAGGGTCAGGCTGTGTTGTGGTCTGGGTTAGGGTTAGGGTAAGGGTCAGGGTCAGGGGCGAGTAAATGCATTATGTCAATGAGTGTCCTCACAAGGATAGAAATACAAACCTGTTTGTGTGTGTGTGTGTGTGTGTGTGTGTGTGTGTGTGTGTGTGTGTTCCAGAGCCCCCCCCGGCGCGGCAGGACGGCGGTGCGCTGTGTGAGTCGGGCTGGAGGAGCGTGGAGCTGCTCCCTCACGTCAAGGAGGAGCCGAAAGGCAGAGACGTTGTCCCGGACTGTCCCGCTCTGCCCAGAGACTCGGAGGGGGGGGCCTGCAGCCAGGCGGCCCCGGCCCCTGCCGTGTCCTCGCCCCCCCTCACGGCGCCGGAGATCAAGACGGAGAGCGGCAGGCAGCAGGGGTCCGGCGCCGCCCCGGCCCCGGGCCCCCCCCCTCACTGCAGAGCGGCGCCCTCCGGCCCCGGGGCCGCGCCGGCCCGCGGCCAGAGGGGCTCGCTCAGGGCGCCGCTGCGCCCCAACGCCAAGCAGAACGCCAAGCAGGGCGCGCACATACTGCAGATCAAGAACGTGCGGTCCCTGAAGCCCCCCCCGGCGCGCCCCCCGCTGCCCGGCGGCGGCGGCGGCGGCGTGCAGCGCTGGCACAGCTGCAGGGAGTGCGGCAAGGGCTTCAGCTTCGCCTGCCAGCTGGAGGTGCACATGCGCTGGCACACCAAGGAGAAGCCGTACAGCTGCGCCGTGTGCCGCAAGAGCTTCACCACCGTCAGCATGCTGAAGAGGCACCACCGCATCCACACCGGCGAGAAGCCCTTCCGCTGCCACGTCTGCGGCAAGTGCTTCAACCAGTCGGCGCACCTCAACACACACTTCCGGCTGCACACCCGGGAGAGGGCCGGCTGGGGCCGGGCGCCGCACTGCAAGTGACCGCCGGGCGGCGGCGTACCGTGTCAACGTGTCTCATTGTCGTGCAGTAAAGAGTAGAACGGAAAGACGAGTCCGTGGCTCGCTGCGGCGGAGAACCCAGACCAGACGCTCCCTGTCCTCCAGCCGACGGCGTGCCGGGCTCCTCAGGTTCCTCCGCCATCTTCATCTCATATCAAGGGAATATGAGTTTAAGGCTTCATATTTTTTTATTTTAGGGCTTTCCTGATGGTGGGAAACAGATCAGTGATTATCAAGATATCAACAGACAGATTGTAGATTGTGTGGAACCTTCTGCAGATGAAAAGGTTTAAAAAAAAAAACCCTGAAAAACCACAAACCTGCTCCTAGATGTATAAAACAGACCTGTTTCTGACCAGCACACTCCAGAGGTTCACAGCGAAGCTCCTCAGGAGGACGCAGCCGTTTCTACTGCTGACTCAGTGAAAGGATGCTGGGCCTCACCGGAGCCTCTGAAGGGCCCATTCTGGGCCTGCGGACTCTGTGTTTGGCACCGTTCCGGGCCCTGACGCCCTTCTGAGGATTCCCCTCATGAATCACGTCATCCACATTTCATTTGACTGAAAATGAAGTGCAGTGAGGTTGTTGGAGGAATGTATTTCTCTGTGGGCGACTCTGACTTTCAGATGTTCAACATTGGATCATGAATGAATAAAAAAGACGTCTGAGGTGAAGATGAAGTTTCTTTCTCTGTGCTCTCTCCTTATTTTACGATCCCAGCCTTCCTGATGTCGTCGCTTCAATGATTCGCCCACCTGTGATTTTAAGACTTTTCTGTACACCTGTATAAACATACTGAAAGAAGAGAATAGTTCCAGAGAGGATCTGGACATTTTTTCAGGCTTATTTATTTATTTATTTGTTTATTTATTTATTTACTGACTACCAACAGATAAGCTGCAGAAACAGACCTACAAGCCAGAGCTGCAGTACAGCTCATTCCTGCATAACATCTACACTCACCAGCTTTCCTCTACTGGATTTATTCTTGTGGGAGAGCCTTTTACTCTTTCTTTCAAACTCTGTTGAAACTAGAAGAGACGGTTGAAAGAAAAAAACCTTCAAATAGGAAGAAACCTGCAGCACCAGGCTCAGAGGAGGAGACGTCCTGTACGGTCAGACTAAAGCCTTCAGCAGCTTCATAGTCCGAAGTGTGGAGTTAGAGTCTCCAGAGACCACAGTTCAGAGAGTCCAATGTGGGCATCAGTGACTTTACTTTGAATCTGCTGGATGAAAGTAATCATAAATACACCAGACGATGTGAAGACATTTTCCCCCTGGTTAGTAGTCTTAACCTATCTTTACATACAGACATAACTTTAGGTTATGTCCCCCAGGCCATTTAGGCTGCTGTTTTAAAACCTCTTCCTAAAAAGCCCACCTTTGATCCAGGTGTTAGAAGGCGCTATGGCACAATTTCCAACCTCCCTTCATTTCTGAAATTCTGGATAAAGTTGTTTCACATCAGCTGTGTGAGCGTTTCTGTCCAAACCATCATCAGAGTCTTTTCAGCCAGGTTTAGAGCTCAGCATCACACAGAGACAGCTCTGGTCAGAGTCTAAGATCATCTCCTCATGGCTGCCAGCAAAGGACTGGACTCTGTTCTGGTCTCTGTTCTGGTTTCTGTTCTGGTCTCTGTTCTGGTCTCTGTTCTGGTTTCTGTTCTGGTTCCGTTAGATCTCAGTGCCGCGTTTCATAACATCCTGCTACAGAGACCAGAACAAATCATTGGGAATTAAAGGACAGAACTGAAATGATTCCAGTCAAATTTATCAGACACGGTCCACAAGCTGAACTGAACTTAACTGGATGGATGGATGGATGGATGGATAAATGGATGGATGGATGGAGGGACGGATGGACAGATGGATGGATGGGTGGATGGAGGGATGGATGGATGGATGGACAGATGGATGGGCAGATGGATGGATGGACGGATGGACAGATGGACGGATGGACAGATGGATGGGTGGATGGATGGATGGGTGGATTAATGGATGGATGGATGGATGGGTGGATTTAGGTTCAGACATTTCTGCTGCATGTGACACATTGATGGTAAAAGATATGATTGAAACTACTTTTCCCTTAATTAGAAGGTCAGAGGTCAAAATACTTTGTGGAACAAAACCTTTCAGGGCCGTTTGAGTTTGTGTGTGTTCAGTGTATATTTCATACATACAGAGAAGAATAAGACCCACTGAAAGGTTCAGGCTGTGTCGTTATTTTGTTTGAAAAGCACAATCCTCTCATCCACACCTGTCCAGATGGAGAACAGTCCCAGTGGCAGCTCAGTGATGGTCCAGAAAGACGACAAAGCCTTGAAAGGTCAACACTTCAGACTGCCTTCTCAGAGGACTTTGAGGAGCCCTTTGTGCTTACTGTTCACAGGCTCTGAAGTTCATTTAGATATTGCTTTCTTGCTGTATTGTTGGACACTTGCTGGAGGTCATCACACACAGGTATTGTCTTGACGGTACAGGCGATAGGACTAGGAAGACAGGTAAGACGAGAGCAAGGTCTCCGCAGACCAAGAACAGAGCGGAAATATTCAGGAAACGTGCAGCTGTAGCTGCCTTTACAGGTCCAGGCCAAAGACTCTTTTCATGCTGTTAATTACATGAGTGACATTAAAACATGGACCGACTGAAATTTTCTAAGACTGAACGAAACCAAAACTGAGATTGTCCTGTTTGGTCACCCTGACCTGGTCCAGGTCCTCAGTGTTGAAGACTAGCCTCTTCCAGCACCCTGATCTGGTCCAGGTCCTCAGTGTTGAAGGCCAGCTTCTTCCAGCTTCAGCTCCTTGCTGAAGTAAAGCGATATTTAAGCAGATCTGGTCTTGAAAAAGCCACCCATGCTTTAATCTCATCGCGCCTGGGTTATTGTATGCCTTGTATGTTGGCATGGACCCGTCTGAACCGAACCGCCTGCAGCTCGCCTCAGAACCGGGACAAAGAAATGGAACACACACGTAACTCCAGTGCTTTCCTCACTCCACTGACCTCCGGCTCGGTTCAGGATTGATTTTAAGATTCTTTCATTTGTTTTTAAAGTTGCTGAACATTCTGGCCCTAGATTATTTGTCAGACCTTGTTAAAGTCCATCAACTCTCCAGAACCCTGAGGTCAGCTGACCAGCTGACCCTTGACCTTCCTCCATCCCTCCTAAAAACTAGAGGAGATGGAGCCTTTGTGGTCGTGGCTCCCAGACTGTGGAGAGTAGTGTTTCCCTCTCAGGACGGTCTGCGGACAGTCTGGCTAAAAACCCACCTGTTGACCCTGAACCTTAAAACCCACCTGTTGACCCTGAACCTTAAAACCCACCTGTTGACCCTGGCCTTGAGCTGAGCAGAGCCTCCTCTGGACAGGACGCTCTCTCTTTCACTGTCACTGCCTTACTTTGTTGTTGTTCTTTTACAGTTTATTTTGCACGTGGCTGGCCATGGGTCTTTTTAAATGTGCTGTAGAAATAAAGCTAACATTGACATTGACAGAAACAATGCAGGAACAGTTCAAGAACAGACCAGGAACAAAGCAGGAACACTCCAGGGACAGACCGAGAGCATCTGAGAACAGACCAGGATCCCATCCGGAACAAACCAGGAACAGTCCAAAAACAGATAGAACTGTAGTATGTTCATTATTTTCTCTGTGCCGTCCATCTCCTCTCACAGCCGGGAGAAACTGCTTCCTGAAGGTCAAAGACAGGAGTTTTCTAAGTGACTGATGAACCAATTGTACTTAAAACACACATAGAAAAACAAAACAAAGCTGGGAAAGAAACAAAGCAAGAGCTGCTGAACGTTTAATGGAGAAACTGAGGCTTAGAGACAAAAAATAGTTTCAAGACAAACATTTGATATTATAATGTTTTATAAAATTTATTTCGTGGTTTCTAATGTCATTTATTTCATGCTGTTTTCTTTAATGAAGAATATTAAAAAAAAAAAAAGTGCAAAATGTATTTTATGCAGACTCCGGGCGTCGTCACTGTGGACGATAAAGCTCCGTTTGGATTTAGAAAACATCACAGGCAGAAACATCTCCAGGATGGGGGGGGGGGGGGGGGGGGGGGGGGGAAATCCAGCCGTGAGGCTGTTCCGGCCGCCGCCGCCCCGAGCAGCTGCCCGCCCCGCCGCCAGGTCACATGTGGAGCGCGAGCACGCAGGACACACCGGGGATGCGCCTGCGGAGCGCAGAGCGGCGGAGGAGGGAGGAGAGGCGCGGGGAGGGACGGGGAGACAAGTAGAGAGACGGCGAGACACGAGGAGACGACCAGAGACACGCAGAGACCAGAAGAGAGCCGGGGACACGCGGAGAGCGACGGACCACCGCTGCGCACCGACGGCGGACACGCTCTGAGCGCCCCGGAGAGGACAGCGGACAGCCGGGAGGAGGAGGAGGAGGAGGAGGAGGAGGAGGAGGAGGAGGAGGAAGAGGAGGAGGAGCAGGAGCAGCGGGTCACTGCCGCGGCGGAGCTCCGGGAGCCGGTGCCGCAGCCAGGTAAGCCGTCATGTTTCCCCTCGCGCTGACGCATCGGGTGTTGTCCCGTCCCGGTGCCGCGCGGGCAGACCGGGGCCGGCTGCTGCGGCTCCGGTCCCGTCCCCGGTCCCCCGTCCCGGCCCGTCCCGGCCCGTCCCGGCCCGGCCCGGCCCGGCCCGGCACGGCCCCCGCCTCTCTGCGCATCTCCTGCATGATGCTGCGGTTTTGTGGGATTTCTTTTTTTTTTTTTTTTTTTTTTTTTTTTTTTGCTGCTCTGCGCAAATCGTAACTAAAGCTCCGTAAGTCCGGAGGATTGACCGGATCGGCCTGGCTCCGCATCTGCAGAGGCCCGTGTGTGTGCGCGGTGTGTGTGTGCGCGCAGAGGAGGCACTGCAGAGGACGTTTAAAGGGCTGTCAGCTCCGGAACCGGACCAGAGCCGGTCCCGGTGTGCAGAGGACCCGGGAAGACGCGGCTGTGTGTTTATAGGTGCTGGAGGCCACACACACACACACACACACACACACACACACTCACACACACACCTCCCGGCCCTCCAGCAGCGGGCCTGGTGACCTTGTTGTGTTGGCGTTCCTGGCGAGCTGCAGGCTCACCTGGCCTGCTGGAGACACAAGGTCATGGCCATCCTCTTCACTCCTCCCGGTTCTCACCGTGCACGTCCTCGCACGTCCTCACACGTCCACGACAGGCCCCCGGGCTCCGTGGACGGCCCTCCAGTGTCCGGCTGTCTGGGGGGGCCAGGAGCTGCAGGCTCACCTGTGCAGGTGCAGCTGATCAGGTGAGGATGGAGCCTCTCTCCGTCCTCTGGAGGCTGG
>NC_043749.1:34653009-34655509 GCF_902148845.1 Salarias fasciatus
ACTCCAAAGCTGCTTCAGTCAGGTGCCGGTCAGACCTGATCGTCAGTAATTCAGTCTAAACAGACTTTCATTCTGTCATTCACACTTTATTTTATTCATGTTATTTAAAAAGTCAGTACTGCTATGCGCTGTGCATCAGTGTTTTCTGTCAATGAAAGCCCACCTATTGTGGCGGCGTTGCAGTGTGTCACACCCTGACAGCTGTTTGCAGTTATGTAAGGCTGTGCAGATGTGCCCCACACAGCAGAGCCATTTATATAACACGATGGTGTTTTCCTGCCAGGAAGGATTAAAGAAAACAGGATTATGTGACGTAAACATCCAAACATGAGAGAAATTAGGAGAAAAGACACGTATGTTTGTGCTCAGGTTAACATGAATGAAAACAGTCCAATATGTGGAACGAGTGATTAAACCAATGAAAGGTTAGAAAAGAACAGCAACACTTCATTCATTCCAGAAAAACCCGTCCCAGCCGATCGTTCGAGGCCAATCCACTGTGAGTCTGACAGGAAGCAGACTATGGCGTGCAGATATCGTGGTCATAACTTTGATCCTTGTGCCAGCTGAGAAGCACTGCTGTTTTATCATGAGGTCAAAGTTCACGTTGTCTCCCTCACGCTGAATCTTCAGGTTGTTTCATCTTTTTTGAACTCAGGTTTTTATTGAACTTCTAAAGGGCGCGGTACATGACGAAGTCAGCGTCTGTCTCCAGACAGCGACGAGCTCCCGGTCTTCGTGAAAGCCTTTTCTTTCACTGGAGGACTTTCTGCTGCTTCCCACCGTCTGAGGACGACTCGGCTTGCTGCTGTGCCCACTGAGAACATTACTGAGAAGTTACGCTTGGTTACACTGGCTAGCAGGAAGCAGAGCTTTGGATTTGAGGAGTTTTCTGATCCATGTCTGAAGACGTCCAGGAAGGTCTGATCAAAACACATTCCCACAGTGAAGGGCAGTTCCAGTTTCTGTTTTGCATTTCCAACATAGATCATCATCCAAAAGTTTCATTCTCTACAGCGCAGATGCTGTAAAATAGTATCTCTGTGTTATGTAGTATTGTGTAAGTTTACTCCTTGCTTCTCTGACAGATTTACCACAATCAGTCACCAATACTGCCCGTTAGTCAGCTTCAGCCTCCCATCAGGATCCCTCTGCCACCCCACCTTCAGCTGCTGATTCACTGATGAGACAGTTAACACGTTCATAAAGCTGTGAGGCTTCTCGTTTCCCAAGTGGAAGCTTCATGTCGTCTGTTACTGCATTATCCAGAGTGCTTTATGGCTTAATGCAACTCCTTATTTGCAAAACATTCCAAAGTTATCTTTTCCCACCAAATTGAATTTCTGCATCATCTTATCTTATGATAAAAGCTCCATAGGTTGAAAATGTGAACATAGATCCTTTTCTACCTCCATCCGAGCAGCTTTAACTTCCGTAGCTTGCCAGTACTTCACTATTTTTGCCATCTCAAAAGCCAAGCAGTACAATCTAAGGTCTGGGAGGCCCGGCCCTCCCTTCGCTCGATGTGCACATAGCTTTATCCATCAGAGAAAGATTGTACAGTGTCCATCAGTTGTGGTAAAGAAGTTAAGGGCTCAGATACCACAGCTAAAATATCATCAGCATGTCATAACAACTGGTGTTCATGGTGTCGTCCCATTGCTCCCTTTATCCCGGGGTGTGCTCTGATAGACCTGCGAAACCTCCAATGAGACGATGACATAAAAAGAATCATTAGTGTGCCTTACCAGATATTTACAATATAGAGCCTAAATAGGTATTCTGATGCTGCGTTTTACTACACTGTGCACTTTGTTCTCCTCTCCGGAGCTTTTTCACTGAGTGATAAAGAATTACAAGGCAAAGATCAACGTTTGAACACAAAGAAGACATGAAGGCCAAAATATCTTAAGTAGCAGTAATCCTCTAATAAAACCCCCGGCAGGGCAAACTGTGGGCGGAGGCACGGAGCTGCAGTCCAGCTGTGTGGCCAGCAGAGGTCAGTGTTGAATCATCCGCACTGGCACCTTCAGATACACACATTCGGTATGTTAGAAACACACTGGTCGTGTGTCTGTTTTGATCAATTCTGTGGTGTGTGTGGTAAAGCTGTGCAGACTTCCACATCGTGCAGACAGGGATGAAAACATGAAGTATGAGAGCATGTAGGTGGAAATGTTTGCACACTGCAGAGCTCCTGAAGAGCCGGTGAGACTGCGGATCTGTTGATCCTACCTGCCGGTGAAGGAGAGTCTCGCTGTTATCCCTCAGAGTTTGAACCGTTCAGTTATCAGGAAGAACAGAAAAACCTTCCCGGCCTTCATGAAGCTCCCCTCAGCAGCAGCAGCACCTCAGGGTGTGTGTGTGCGCGTGTGTGTGTGTGTGTGTCTGCCCTCCAGGGGTCTCCTGAGCAGCGAGTGTGTAGATGGGCTGCAGCCAACACTGGTGGATTGTGGGTAAACTGAGGCTGTGCCAAGTAGGAGATCAATTAATTCAGCAT
>NC_043749.1:34658009-34660509 GCF_902148845.1 Salarias fasciatus
CTCCACGCAGCTTTTATCTGTGAACTCTGTTTCACCCCAACTGTCTGCGACATGGCTTTACTAGGTACTTTACAAAACGATGCAAAATCAGTAGGCCAGAGTCCGACGCACCAGCTGTTTCTTTTTCAAGAAGGAATTGCCTCTTTTGATTGATTGATTTTTATTTATTTCATTCTTTAAAAGAAATGAAAAGGAACAGAAAGAAGTGATTTATAATGTCTGCCCCTATCAACATAAAATACATGACAGTTTGTTAAGATTTGTTCAGCAGTATCACAAAACATTTACAAAATCAAATACAACCATTTCACAAAATCAAAATGCAAAAAAGGATCACAAAATATTTACAAAAAAAAAGAAACAATCATTCTAATTTTTCACCATACTTTACAGCAGAGTCGTTCCCTCCCAATAACTGTGCTTTTAAAGATTTCCTGAAGATGTAAATGGACTGAGACCTCTTCATGTCACTGTCAAGTTTGTTCCACAAACTGATTCCTTGTGTTGTGATGCATCTTTCTTTCAATTTGGTTCTTGACTCCGGTAGTTTGAAAACTTCAGTGCCTCTTCATCTATATTGACTGTCTCGCTTTGCAAATCTATTCTGTAAGTTAAATGGTAATTTTTTTCCTGTGAGCTTTATACATTGTTTTAAGAAGGTTTAGTTCTACCAATTCCTTGAGTTTCAATTTTATAAATATTGGGTTAGTGTGGTCTCTGTAACCACTTCCATTCACCACACGAATCGCTCGTTTCTGTAAAAGGAAGAGTGGTTCAATGTAGGTCTTACAAGCATTTCCCCAGACTTCAACACAGTAGGTCAGATATGGTATGATCAATGAATTGTACAACAGAAACAAAGAATTCTCGTGAAGTGACTCTTTCAATTTGTACATAGCGGCGATGGTTTGAGAAATCTTAGTTTTAACGTGCTCTATATGGGATTTCCATGTTAGTTGTTCATCCAGCAGTACACCTAAGAACTTCATTTCATTTGTTCGTTCGATCTCTATACCTTCCACTGTCAGTGTTGTGTCGACGTCTTTCCTTCTGCAACTAAAAATCATATATCTTGATCAACTCTGCACCCTGGCAGACCTCGGTGGACTCAGTCCGTCCATGTAGGAGTGTGTCTGTGTGTCCAGCGGCGCCCCTCCACGTCCCTTTATTCACACTGATCAGTTGAGACCACAGGTGCATTATGGGATGTGTGTTTCTGTCCCATCCTGAAGTCTGCTCTCTGTTATTCACTCAGAATGGATTCATTTCTGGGATTAATGCTGGATTCAGTCTGTATTTATTGATCCCGGCCTCACAGCGGGGACAGAAAGTGGATCTAAATAAGTCGTGGCGCTGCAGCGGGCTCTGGATGCTTTCTGCAGCTCGTCCTTTAAGCCTGTAAAGACGCCGTTTGTTGGAGCTGCCTGTGTTTTCATGAGACGCCGGGCTCTGAGTGTAACTGAAGCCGGATGCCTGGAGGCTTCTTCCCGCCACATCTCCCATCTGTCAGCGCCGAGTGGCCGTCCTGCAACAAAGGGCTCAGCCAGCTCCACCTGCAGGGCTCCTCTGCCGTATTGATCTCGGTTAACCCTTCGCTCAATCAATACGGCCCTTATCAGCCTGATGGGATGGGCCCGGACGCCCGGCACGGCGAGGGAGAGGCCGGAGCACCAGAGGAGCGAGGGAGTGATCAGGGTGATCAGACCAGCCGGACCACAGGGGTCACTTTCACCACTTTCCACACCTGAAACACACTCTAAAGGAAGACCACGCTCCTTCATATAGAGTTTAGCTCTCCCGCCTCTGCAGGACGAGCAGCGACACCCCCGTCCCTCGCTCCCGTTACAGCCGACACACTGCCAGTGTGTCCTCGCTCAATGGACGCCTTGTCTCCTTCACATACATTAATGCCTCCTCGTCTGCGCTGTATTGATACGCTACAGTACGCATACAGAGTGCACACAATGCACACGCACACGCACAGTAGAAATGTATAGTCAATAACAATACCCACAATGCATCTGATCCCGAGACATGCTGCCGTCCTTTCTGTGTCGATGCAGCGGTTTGAAAGAGGCACATAATGTGGAGAAAAGTGAGCAGTGTGTGTGTGCGTGTTTGTGTGTGTGTGTGTGTGTGTGTGTGTGTGTGTGTGTGTGTGTGTGTGTGTGTGTGTGTGTGTGTGCGTGCGTTTGCGTGTGTGTGTGGAGCAATAGGCTGGAAGTGCAAGGGAGCTCGGAGCATGTCCAAACCTCAGAGTTCACTCACACTTTACTCTCTAAATGCGTTTTGAATTAAAAAGAGCTGCAGCATCACAGCCGACAGGCTGCTGAACACTGAACAGAGCGAGTTTCATAGTGAGGCCGGAGAAGTCTGCGAACGCGGTGGCGTCTCTGAGCTGCGCTCCACTTCCTGTTCTAACGCATCAGGAACAATCCACCGTGTTCAGAAGTGCTTCCATATTGGCACAAACGCCTGTCTGACGTTCCATATTCATGAG